>NC_060184.1:64180447-64375447 GCF_021184085.1 Oncorhynchus gorbuscha
AACCGTTAAATTCTACAACTACCTAAAAAGAAGCGATTCTCAAATCTTCCACAACATAGCCATCACCTACAGAGAGATGAACCTGGAGAAGAGTTCCCTTAGCAAGCTGGTCCTGGGACTCTGTTTACAAACACAAGCAGAGCCCCAGGACAGCAACACAATTAGACCCAACCAAATCCTGATAAAAACAAAAAGATAATTCTTTCCAACGTGTCAAGTTAACAACAAAAAAGACAGAGGAAAGGACTATAGAGTGGGAACAGTCTAAAGTAGCTTCACCTACACTGGTGATACAATAAAACAGATTGTTGAACGCAATAGGAGGGAGCCCACAAAGCTAAAGGACCTGTCCAGCTTTAGGGACAATACACAGGCCTCATCTAGGGGCTTGGTGATTCATTTTACCATTTTCTCTGGAACTCATTTCTGACCTCCCAGTTCCAAAGAAAGCATATAATTGAAGCGATGTGTCAATTTCAGCGAAAGAGAAATAGATGTTTTCTGGAAAACAAGGATGTTTATGTGAAATCAAGACGAGTAGTAAAGAAAGAAAAAAAGTTGGCAGAAGGGCTTTGTGCTGTTTTCCAAAGACTGAGTAAATAACTCACACATGCAAACACAAACTAAGACTGCACTATCACATACACAAATACACTTCAACACAACACACGTGTCAGCAGACAAAGCCATGTGTTATGGATGTGGGGAAAGAAAGTCCTTGCTCTGATTTCTGGGAAGAGCAACTTGATTTGTGTAACAGGCATAGACAGACACATAAGGACATGATTAGAGAAGAATGGGGGAGTGAGATGAGGGCAGCCGCGTAGGCCCTCATCCCAAAATGATTGAGTAGAAAAAAGAAAAAAATGCTCTCTACTTGTCAGTGTTCCAAATGGGACATTTGTCTTTTTACCTAAATTGAATTCATGATGATAGATACATAGGAAGTTTCTACATGAGTGTGCTATGTAGATAAACAAGGGAATGCTGCACTCTCCTTACATACAAATAGATACAAAACACAATGGCGAGTTCTTGAACCATCACCATTGTGCCCAAGGGCAGCATCTAGTGCTGCATGCATATAGATAATATTCCCATAATCAAAAATCTACATACCTAAACATGCAAACACTATCAGATAGAATTCATAGCAAGAAGTGCACTGGAATGACTTTCAATCTCATGGGATGGATGGCCAAAAATAACTAACTGAAAGCCACACCACCAATAAGCCACGAATATGACCACATTGAGGCATGTCACTGGGG
Organism: Oncorhynchus gorbuscha; assembly: GCF_021184085.1. Classification (NCBI taxonomy): domain Eukaryota; kingdom Metazoa; phylum Chordata; class Actinopteri; order Salmoniformes; family Salmonidae; genus Oncorhynchus; species Oncorhynchus gorbuscha. The sequence goes on from NC_060184.1 coordinate 64,181,719, forward strand.
TTCACTGGCTAAAAGCACCATGCCACTGCCTACTTCATTTGTACTGTGTTCATCAGTCAACACATGTATATTTGAGCTTTAAAATAGCTATAGAACTGCACATTTTCCTCTCAGCCTCATGGCAAAATGTGTAGAATACCATGAGATTAGCTTTTTTTTAAATGCACGTTTCTCTTTGCCCCATGGCAAAAAGTAAGACGTTAACTATCTCCCTGCCCCTGCAATGTTACAGATGCCAGTAAGATGTTTTGATGCAGTGTTGTGAAATCATTGCTTCTTCACTTCAGCTTAGTTTACCACAACTTAACCATTAAGGAGGCAAACACACCCTCATTTCCAACACACACACCTCAGGTGATGTGTACAATATAGAACTGTTGGCCCTCACCCTAAAACCCCTACTGGTATGTTAATTCTACATTATAACAGCAGTTTGAAATCAGCAGGCACAGGAGAGTTTAAAAAAAAATCATAAACAAGTCCCTGCCTGTCAGATTTAAATTATTTTATTGGATTAATGGAATTATTCGATTTGAAAAAGGTTAGGCTAATCTCTCCAAACTCCACCAGTCTCAATGGTGATCGAATTAATAAACAGCTCAATCTGTATCAATGTCGCCTAAAATTCTACTTTACCTAAATGTGTGTTTAATAGCCCAGTGACATGGGTGGCAATGCATGTTTACGTTATGAGTAGGCCTAACCACTGGCAGATTGAAGGAAATAACGGCACTTGTCCCAGAACAGTTGAAAAGTTATCGAAAGGCTAGGCTAGTATAAAGAAGACGTCTATAGAAAACATAGGCCTATTCGAGCGGTTCAACTCACGGGAAATGATGTCGATGGCCACGGGAGGTCTGTCCCTGCAGCTCGGGTCGATGGTTCTGTTCCCGTCCATCCTCAGCCGGTCTGAGTAGAGAGAGGGCGCCGTTGACGAAAACAAAAAACTATCTATCCGTGCTCTGTCCCTCTACCACCCACATGCACTCAGTTGGCATCAATGTCAATATTGATAGAAAATCTCAAAATAAATTATGTTGGAATGCTGCAAGGAACAGAGAAATCACCAGTTTCTAAAAACTTGGACCCGCCCTCTGCCCGGCTGCAGCGCACGTCGTTTTCTGTGAACAGAGTTGTCTCTAAACGTAGGGACACCTCCACAGGGTCAATTGTGAAATCACACCCAGCTCGTAGAATGTTTTTACAAAATAAAATCTAAGTCCTCCGTTTACTTGAACACAATATCAACTGTACAGTAGTACAGTAGTATATTGTGGCTTTATCAAGCGTTCTGTTTCTCTGATCCTACCCTGCTATTTTCATGCTGTTGTAGGAGGCTTATTGTTGAGTTCTTGTGGTTCAATCAAACTATATTTATAGAGCACATTTCTTACAGGTGACGTATTTCAAAGAGCTTAACAAATAAAATAATAAAAGGGCAGAAAGATAAAAGCACAATACGTTTTCTAAAATTACACAAATTAAAATAGTAAAACAATATTACAATAAAAGTAGGCTAGACATGGGCCTCCCGAGTGGCGCAGCGGTCTATTACACTGCATCCCAGTGCTTGAGGCATTACTACAGACCTGGGTTTGAACCCAGGCTGTAGCGACCGGGAGACCCATGAGGTGACTCACAATTGGCCCAGCATCGTCTGGTTAGGGGAGTGTTTGGTCGGGGCTTTACTTGGCTCATTGTGCTCTAGCGACTCCTTGTGGTGGGCCGGGTGACTGCAGGCTGACCTTGATTGTCAGTTGAACAGTGTTTCTTCTGACACTTTGGTGTGGCTGGCTTCCGAGTTAAGCGGGCGGGTGTTAAGAAGCGTGGTTTGATGGGTCATGTGTCAAAGGACACATGACTCGACCTTTGCCTCCTGAGCCCGTTGGGGAGTTGCAGCGATGAGACAAGATTGAAAAAGGATATATATATATATAGTCCAAGTCAAAAAGTTTGGACACACCTACGCATTCAGGGATTTTTCTTTATTTTTTACAATTGTAGAATAATAGTGAAGACATCAGAACTATTACATAACACATATGGAATCATGTAGTAACCAAAAAAAAGTGTTAAACAAATCAACATATATTATATATATATATGTTTGATTCTTCAAAGTAGCCACACTGCCTTGATGAAAGCTTTACACACTTTAGGCATTCTCTCAACCAGCTTCACATGGAATGCTTTTCCAACAGTCTTGAAGGAGTTCCCGCATACACTTGGCTGCTTTTCCTTCACTCTCCGGTCCAACTCATCCCAAACCATCTCAATTGGGTTGAGGTTGGGTGATTGTGGAGGCCAGGTATTCTGATGCAGCACTCAATCACTCTCCTTCTTGGAGGTATGGGAGCCTGATGAGCCGGCTGAGGCATAGGAAGCCTGCCGAGCCAGCTGGGGCATCCCCAGTTGCTTCGGCAGCGGCACTTGTACCCGACATCACCGGTAAAAATGTAAAATACCTGTTGCTTCCCCTTGGTGAGGCGTTATTCTATAACGTGTATGCTGGGAGTCGGGAAGCAAGTACAGGGAAAGCAAATTAAATACATAGAACATAGAACAAAACAATTAACATGAAAAGCATAGACATGAAACAGAGTCAATAACACATGAAGAAACAACCAAGGGGAGTGACAGATATAGGGAAGGAAATCAGGAAGGTGATGGAGTCCAGGTGAGTTCCATAAAGTGCATGTGTGCGTAACGATCATGGCAGGTGTGCGTAATGATCATGGCAGGTGTGCGTAACGATCATGGCAGGTGTGCGTAACGATCATGGCAGGTGTGCGTAACGATCATGGCAGGTGTGCGTAACGATCATGGCAGGTGTGCGTAACAATCATGGCAGGTGTGCGTAATTATCATGGCAGGTGTGCGTAACGATCATGGCAGGTGTGCGTAATGATGAGTAAACTTGTGACAACGAGTGCCAGAGAGGAGGAGCGGGAGTAGACGTGACATGAGCTAAGCACAAACCAGATGGGATGGTGTATCGCTGCAGAATAATGTGGTAGCCATGCTGGCGCCTTGAATTCTAAATAAATCACAGACAGTCACCAGCAAAGCACCCCCACACCTCCTCCTCCATGCTTCACGGTGGGAACCACACATGCGGAGAACATCCGTTCACTTACTCTGCGTCTCGCAAAGACACAGCAGTTGGACTCATCAGACCAAAGGACAGATTTTCACGAGTCTAATGTCCATTGCTCGTGTTTCTTGACCCAAGCAAGTCTCTTCTTCTTATTGGTGTCCTTTAGTAGTGGTTTCTTTGCAGCAATTCAACCATGAAGGCCTGATTCACGTAGGACAGTTGATGTTGAGATGTGTCTGTTACTTGAACTCTGTGAAGCATTTATTTGGGCTGCAATTTCTGAGGCTGGTAACTCTAATGAACTTGGGTCTTGGGGGACTCTGGGTCTTCCTTTTCTGTGGTGGTCCTCATGAGAGCCAGTTTCATCATAGCGCTTGATGGTTTTTGCGACTGCACTTCAAGAAACTTTCAAAGTTCATGTCTTAAAGTAATGATGGACTGTCGTTTCTCTTTGCTTATTTGAGCTGTTCTTGCCATAACATGGACTTGGTCTTTTACCAAATAGGATATCTTCTTCCTAGCCCATGCTGGTCTGGTCAGGCCCAATTTACGCCCAATGAATGACACCGGAATCCCCCTACTAGACAGATGTGAGTCCGTGACTGGTGAGCACACACACTCGTTGAACACCTTATCTGGCCCAGACCCACTTGGCCAGAGACGGCAGGGCAATGCTGAGCCAAGACATAATGAGGGGGAACTCAGAATGCCTCTCAATAGTCTGGAATGGCTTCCTCTCCTGGTCTTTTTTTTAAAAAAGCAGGCAAGTCAGTTAAGAACAAATTCTTATTTACAATGACAGCCTAGGAACAGTGGGTTAATTGACTTTTTCAGGGGCAGAACTACAGATTTTTACCTTGTCAGCTCGGGGGATTTGATCTTGCAACCTTTCGGTTATTAGCCCAACACTCTAACTAGGCTACCTGCCGCCCCAGGTAGCATTGTTTCAGCGTGCGTGTCTGTGTGTGATGCAACAGTACAGGGTGGTTACAGTGGCCTTGTGGGTTTGCCAGTGGGTCTGGTGTTGAACTGAATGGTGTTTGTTGTCTTCAGAAGCTCCGTGTGTCAGATCAACAGCACAGAGGTTATTCACCCGAGAGTACATTCAAACGCAGACATGCACAATCACACACATAATACTCATGTCTTTACACGTGCCCATACCCATATCAAATCAAATCAAATTGTACTGTATTTGTCACATGCGCCAAATACAATATAACAGGTGTAGACCTTACAGTGAATTGCTTACTTACAAGCCCTTAACCAGCAATGAAGTTTTAAGAAAAATAAGTGTTAATCAGTCAAATATAAAAAATAACAAATAATTAAAGAGCAGCAGTAAAATAACGGTAGCGAGGCTATATACAGGGGGTACCGGTACAGAGTCAATGTGCGGGGCCACCGGTTAGTCGAGGTAATTGAGGTAATACGTATGTGTAGGTAGAGTTAAAGTGACTATGCATAGATAATAAATAGAGGGTAGCAGCATCGTAAAAGAGTGTGAGGGGAAGGGGGGACAATACAAATAGTCTGGGAAGCCATTTGATTAGTGTTCAGGATTCTTATCGCTTGGGGTAGAAGCTGTTAAGAAGCCTTTTGGACCTAGACTTGGCAATCCGGTACCGCTTGCTGTGCGGCAGCAGAGGGAACAGTCTATGACTGGGGTGGCTGGAGTCTTTGACAATATTTAGGGCCTTCCTCTGACACCGCCTGGTACAGAGGTCCTGGATGGCATGAAGCTTGGCCCCAGTGATGTACTGGTTCCATACGCAGTACCCTCTGTAGTGCCTTGCGGTCGGAGGCCGAGCAGTTGCCATTCCAGGCCGTGATGCAACCTGTCAGGATGCTCTCAACGATGCTCTCGACTTTTTGAGGATCTAAGGACCCATGCCAAATCTTTTCAGTCTCCTGAGGGGGAATAGGCGTTGTCGTGCCCTTCATGACTGTCTTGGTGTGTTTGGACCATGATAGTTTGTCGGTGATGTGGACATCAAGGTACTTGAAGCTCTCAACCTGCTCCAATACAGCCCTGTTGATGAGAATGGGGGCGTGCTTGGTCCTCCTTTTCCTGTAGTTCAACATCATCTCCTTTGTCTTGATCATGTTGAGGGAGAGGTTGTTATCCTGGCACCACATGGCCAGGTCTCTGACCTCCTCCCTATAGGCTGTCTCATCGTTGTCGGTGATCAGGCCTACCACTGTTGTGTTGTCGGAAACCTTAATGATGGTGTTGGAGTCGTGCCTGGCCATGCAGTCATGAGTGAACAGGGAGTACAGGAGGGGACTGAGCATGCACCTCTGAGAGGCCCCCGTGTTGAGGATCAGCATGGCAGATGTGTTGCGACCTACCCTTACCACCTGGGGCGGCCCATCAGGAAGTCCAGGATCCAGTTGCAGAGGGAGGTGTTAGCTAAGCTTAGTGATGAGCTTTGAGGGCACTATCGTGTTGAACGCTGAGCTGTCGTCAATGAATAGCATTCTCCCGTATGTGTTCCTTTTGTCCAGGTGGGAAAAGGCAGTGTGGAGTGCAATAGAGATTGTATCATCTGTGGATCTGTTGGGGCAGTATGCAAATTGAAGTGGGTCTAGGATTTCTGGGATAATGGTGTGATTTGAGCCAAGACCAGCCTTTCAAAACACTTCATGGCTACAGGCGTGAGTGCTATGGGTCGGTGTCAATTAGGCAGGTTACCTTAGTGTTCTTGGGCACAGCGACAATGGTGGTCTGCTTGAAACATGTTGGTATTACAGACTCAGGGACATGTTGAAAATGTTAGTGAAGACACTTACTAGTTGGTCAGTGCATTCTTGGAGTACACGTCCTGGTAATCCGTCTGGCCATGTGGCCTGGTGACTGTGCACCTGTTTAAAGGTCTTACTCACATCGGCTACAGAGCACTCGATCACATAGTCGTCTGGAACAGCTGATGCTCTCATGCATGCATCAGTGTTGCTTGCCTCGAAGCGAGCATAGAAGTGATTTAGCTTGTCTGGTAGGCTCGTGTCACTGGGCAGCTCGTGGCTGTGCTTCCCTTTGTAGTCTGTAAAGATTTGCAAGCCCTGCCTACATCCGACGAGTGTCGGAGCAGGTGTAGTACGATTCAATCTTAGTCCTCTATTGATGCTTTGCCTGTTTGATGGTTCGTCAGAGGGCATAGCGGGATTTCTTATAAGCGTCTGGGTTAGAGTCCTGCTCCTTGAAAGCGGCAGCTCTACCCTTTAGCTCAGTGCGGATGTTGCCTGTAATCCATGGCTTCTGGTTGAGGTATGTACATACTGTGGGGACGAGTTGATGAAGCCAGTGACGGATGTGGTGTACTCCTCAATGCCATTGGAAGAATCCCGGAACATAATCCAGTCTGTGCTAGCAAAACAGTCCTGTAGCTTAGCATCTGTGTCATCTGACCAATTCTTTATTGACCGAGTCACTGGTGCTTCCTGCTTTAGTTTTTGTTTGTAAGCCGGAATCAGGAGGATAGAATTATGGCCAGATTTACCAAATGGAGGGCGAGGGAGAGCTTTGTACGCATCTCTGTGTGTGGAGTAAAGGTGGTCTAGAGTTTCCCTCTGGTTGCACATTTAACATGCTGGTAGAAATGAGGTAAAATGGATTTAAGTTTCCCTGCATTAAAGTCCCCGGCCATTAGGAGCGCCGCCTCTGGATGAGAATTGTCCTGTTTTCTTATGGCCTTATAAAGCTCATTGAGTGCGATCTTAGTGACAGCATCGGGTTGTGGAGGTAAATAGACAGCTACAAAAAATATAGATGAAAACTCTCTTGATAAATAGTGTGGTCTACAGCTTATCATGAGATACTCTACCTCAGGCGAGCAAAACCTTGAGACTTCCTTAATATTAGATTTCGTGCACCAGCTGTTGTTTAAAAATATACACAGACTGCCACCCCTTGTCTTACCGAAGGCACCTTTCCTATTTTGCCGAAGCAGCTTATACCCCACCAGCTGTTTGTTATTCATGTCGTCGTTGAGCCACAACTCTTTGAAACATACAATATTACTGTTTTTAATGTCTCGTTGGTAGGATATTCTTGATCGTAGCTCATCTATTTTGTAATCCAATGATTGTACGTTGGCTAGTAGGACTGATGGTAGATGCAGATTACCCACTCGCCGTCAGATCCTTACAAGGCACCCCGACGTACGTCCCCAATATCTCTGTCTCTTTGCATGCGAATCACGGAGAGTTGGGCCTTGTCAGGTGTCTGAAGTAAATCCTTCCCGTATGAAATGAGTAATAGCTGTCCTGATATCTAGAAGCTCCTTTAGGTCATCAGAGACTGTAACAGAAACATTATATACAAACATTACACTGTTGATTTTATGTGCATTTAAAGGGAAAATGATTAGACCAAATTATTAGACCAAAGGTGAATACACAACACCTGACAGAAGACTGAATCCAAACATTACACTGTTGATTTTACTGTGCCTTGCAAAAGTATTCACCCCCCTTGGTGTTTTTCCTATTTTGTTGCATTACAACCTGTAATTTACATTTATTTTTATTTGGAATTTATGTAATGAACATACACAAAATAGTCCAAATTGGTGAAGTGAAATAAAAAAAGAACTTGTTTTAAAAAATGCAAAAAAATAAAATAAAATTGAAAAGTGGTGTGTGCATATGTATTCACCCCCTTTGTTATGAAGCCCCGAAATAAGATCTGGTGCAACCAAGATCAGGGTTGGTTATGAAAATAATCAGAGACTTTGAACATCCCACAGGGCTCCAGAATATGGCACCACAACAAACCTGCCAAGAGAGGGCCGCTCACCAAAACTCACAGACCAGGCAAGGAGGGCATTAATCAGAGAGGCAACAACGAGACCAAAGATAACCCTGAAGGAGCTGCAATGCTGAGATCGGAGTATCTGTCTATAGGACCACTTTAAGCCGTACACTCTACATTGCTGGGCTTTACGGAATAGCCAGAAAAAATAAGCAAACATGTTTGGTGTTTGCCAAAAGGCATGTGGAAGACTCCCCAAAAATATGGAAGAAGGAACTCTGGTCAGATTGAGCTTTTTGGCCATCAAGGAAAATATTATGTCTGGCATAATCCCAACACCTCTCATCACCCCGAGATCAGCATCCCCACAGTGAAGCATGGTGATGGCAGCATCATGCTGTGGGAATGTTTTTCATCGGCAGGAACTGGGAAACTGGTCAGAATTGAAGGAATTATGGATGGCACTAAATACAGGGAAATTCTTGAGGGAAACCTGTTTCAGTCTTCCAGAGATTTGAGACTGGGACGGAGGTTCACCTTCCAGCAGGACAATGACCCTAAGCATACTGCTAAAGCAACACTCGAGTGGTTTAAGGGGAAACATTTAAATGTCTTGGAACGGTCAAGTCAAAGCCCAAACCTCAATCCAATTGAGAATCTGTGGTATGAATTAAAGATTGCTGTACACCAGTGGACCCATCCAACTTGAAAGAGGTGGAGCAGTTTTGCCTTGAAGAACTGGCAAAAATCCCAGTAGCTAGATGTGCCAAGCTTATAGAGACATACCTCAAGAGACTTGCAACTGTAATTGTTGCAAAAGGTGGCTCTACAAAGTATTGACTTTGGGGGGTAAATAGTTATGCATGTTTACGTTTTCTTATTTCTTGTTTGTTTAACATTAAAACATATTTTGCATCTTCAAAGTGGTAGGCATGTTGCACAAATCAAATGATAGAAGCCCCTCCAAAATCTATTTTAATTCCAGGTTGTAAGGCAACAAAATAGGAAAAATGCCAATACACATGCAATCCATGTGCATTTTACATTTACTGTTCTGTCACAGGAATTTGTTGATAGCAAAATCTGAAAATACTCTGCAGACATTCAGTAATATGAGAAGACTATTCATGGAAAATGTGGGGTAGGTGCAACATAAGACAAAATAATTACAAGGGCTTGAGTGAGAGGTCTAACTGGTCTCTACAAGTGGCCACACACCTCTCCAAAGTTAGCACAGTTCTTAAGTAATTTCAATGCACTTGTATAACTCAAAGAAGAGTCTTCAACTGTAAGTATTTTTTAGCACCCCCCCCCGAGCTATGCTGTTAAGGAACTAGAGCAAGCAGTTGTTTTGTAGCTAAGTTATAAAATACAATCTACATTGTTAGTCTTTCACAAGCAGTGACATGTATTCATGGATGCCAAGGGAAGGCAGGTTTCCCCAAAAGATTTACCAACAAATTTTAAAAAATGATTAATCTTTCGTTTCTCTGTGTTTCATCATTTTCCTTCAGTTGGTAAGAGGTTGTCTCTGTATGTGTTGGCCATCTATCTGAGGCTGTCTGGACAAAAATAGTATGACACTGTTGCCGCATGTGGCATTGAATGCAAAGGAAGACGGCAGGGCATTTGGCTTCCCTTGATCATTTTTTAAATAAAATAATAGACAATCAGTGTTGAGCTAAACTGAGTGAGCTCAACTGTGAATGGTCCTGGCACACCAAAATAAAGTGTCAAGGGAAGCATGGGACTAAACAACTCCCTCTGCAACTGGATCCTGGACTTCCTGACAGGCCGCCACCCAGGTGGTGAGAGTAGGTAGCAACACATCTGCCACACTGATCCTCAACACTGGAGCTCCCCAGGGGTGTGTGCTCAGTCCCCTCCTGTACTCCCTGTTCACCCACGACTGCATGGCCAGGCATGACTCCAACACCATCATTAAGTTTGCAGACGACACAACAGTGGTAGGCCTGATCACCGACAACGACGAGACAGCCTATAGGAAGGAGGTCAGAGACCTGGCCGGGTGGTGCCAGAATAACAACCTATCCATCAACGTAACCAAGACTAAGGAGATGATTCTGGACTACAGGAAAGGAGGACCGAGCACGCCCCCATTCTCATCGACAGGGCTGTAGTAGAGCAGGTGGAGAATTTCAAGTTCCTTGGTGTCCACATCAACAACAAACTAGAATGGTCCAAACACACCAAGAGTCATGAAGAGGGCACGACAAAGCCTATTCCCCCTCGGGAATCTGAAAAGATTTGGGTCCTGAGATCCTCCAAAGGTTCTACAGCTGCAACATCATGAGCATCCTGACTGGTTGCATCACTGCGTGGTACGGCAATTGCTCGGCCTCTGACCGCAAGGCACTATAGAGGGTAGTGCGTACGGCCCAGTACATTACTGGGGCTAAGCTGCCTGCCATCCAGGACCTCTACACCAGGGTGGTGTCAGAGGAAGGTCCTAAAAATGGTCTAATACCCCAGCCAGGCCAGTCATAGAATGTTCTCTCTACTACCATATGGCAAGCGCTACCGGAGTGCCAAGTCTAGGACAAAAAGGCGTCTCAGTCACTTTAACCAATATCTACATGTACATGCTACCTCAATCAGCCTGACTAACCGGTGTCTGTATGTAGCCTCGCTACTGTATATAGCCTGTCTTTTTACTGTTGTTTTATTTCTTTACTTACCTGTTGTTCACTTAATATATTTTTTGCACTATTGGTTAGAGCCTGTAAGTGAGCATTTCACTGTAAGGTTTACACCTGTTGTATTCGGCGCACGTGACAAATAAACTTTGGTTTGATTTGATAGGGTGCAACCTGAGGAGTAAATGTCAGTTGTCTTTTCATAGCCGAGCATTCAGAGTTAGAAATAGCAGGTGTTACTGTACAGCCACTACGTTCCAAATTATGGCACCATTTTCAACACATATACAGGTACGAGTGTAAAGGGTTACAGGTCCAATGCAGCTGTTTTTATCACAATATCAAATCATTTCTGGGTACAACGTAAGTATCTTTTTGTGATTGATTTCAATTAAAATTGTCAAAAATAAAACAAGTTACCTTTTTATTAAAAAAAAAATTAGTGGGTAGATCAGCTTTAATTTTGCAGATAGACTGTAGCTTCCATCAATGTAATTGTCTATATAATTTCCAATCCCCCATATATTTTTGAGGTAAATATATATATAATATATAATATATACTGTACTGATGGTGCAAAAGCCAGGGAGACATAGTGGAGTTGTAACGCGCGTGCAAGCAGTTTCTCCCGACGCCACTTGTGTACCCTGAAGCATCCACCAAGGGGCTCTTTCTGCCAAGGGAAAGACGTTTTGGACACTACAGGGAAAATGGTTAACTTTGTTATAGCAAGGCCACTGAACTCTCGTGTATTTTCTGCACTATGCAATGATATGGGCAGCGACCATGTAACGCTTTTACAACATTCAGAAGTGTGCTGGTTATCAAGGGGAAAAGTACTGACATGTTTTTATTTATTGAGAGACGAGCTTAAAGTTTTTACTGACCATAATTCTCACTTGACACGACTGGCCAATGTTTTTTCTCGCCTGAATGTTCTGAATTTAGGATTACAGCGACTCTTCGCAACTTTATTCAATGTGCGGGACAAAATTGAGGCTATCATTAAGAAGTTGGAGCTGTTCTCTGTCTGCATTAACAAGGACAACACACAGGTCTTTCCATCATTGTATGATTTTTTTTGTGTGCAAATGAACTCAAGCTTACAGACAATGTCAAATGTGATATAGCAAAACACTTGAGTGAGTTGGGTGCGCAATTACACAGGTACTTTCCCGAAATGGATGACACAAACAATTGGATTCGTTATCCCTTTCATGCCCTGCCTCCATTCCACTTACCAATATCTGAACTCATCAAAATTGCAATAAGCGGTTCTGTGAAAATTGAATTTAATCAAATCCAGATTTCTGGATCAGGCTGCGCTCAGAGTATCCTGCCTTGGCAAATCGTGCTGTTAAGACACTGATGCCCTTTGCAACCACAGTACCTATGTGAGAGTGGCTTCTCGGCCCTCACTACCATGAAAACTAAATACAGGCACAGACCATGTGTGGAACATGATTTATGACTGGGACTCTCTCCAATACAACCCAGCATTGCAGTTATGTGCATCCTTTCAAGCACACCCTTCTCATTAATCTGTGGTGAGTTATTCACCATTTCCGATGAAGAAAAAGTTTTATATGTCAAATGGCTAAATTAAGAGCAAAGTGCTAGAGGCAGTATGCAGCTGGAGGTTGAATGTTTGAAGGGGTACGGGACTATAAAAAGTTTGGTAACCACTGCTATATACATTTTACAGACACAATTTATTTTACAATAGTTCTATTTTGTTTGCTTTAAGTCCTGGCCTCCACCTCTAACCTCCACCAACTAGTTCTGACTAGTCTGACTAGTCCATCCAGTTTGATTTCATTTTGCCATATATTTTTAACTGTGCTATTTCACAAAAGTTCTGCATCTATATGAATGGCTTCTTAGCTAAGAGCAATTTCTCAAGCAAGAATTGTGCTAGGATTGCTTGGGAGTGGTCTAAGTAAGGAGGGGGAAAATTACAACCAGCTGTTATTAGCAGAGCGGTTTGGAACTCTTTCTTATTGGTGTATTAACTCATGGCACAAGGCAGGCCAAAGCTCTTTCAAACAGCTCTTACGCTAAAAGGGCATCATAATCATTTTCAAAATATTATTCCAACCTCACAGTGTGGAAATAAACACAGGATAATCTAGTTTTTGACTGCACTGGGCATTTAACATAATCAGGAAAGTAACACGGTAGCAATCCAGTACAACAGTGTTAGAGGTCTGGAGAGAGGATGATGAGGATCATGATAATGATCAGTGGCACTGCTCTGACTAACCTGGGATGGGTCCCATCGGAAGTGTGTGTGTGTTCTTGCAGATTATGATGAAATTAGAATGATTATGTGTGTGTGTGAGTGACTAACCAATGTTGCAATACCAAGACTGACTCCTGTCTACCTTTCACTCTTAAAGATGTGCTCCGGAACTTTGGCAACTAAGTATTTTTGAATCCTCCCACTTTGGATTAGATATGTCAATGTGTAGTTCATATATGCATAGTCTATGGAAAGAAATACCTCAATTAGCCATTAAATGCCTAGTTTGAAAGCAACTTTTCTGGAAGCTGTGCTGTGCCATCCCCCCCCCCCACGTGGGCCAGCCCCCTAGCAATTTGAGGTCAACCAATGAACTTCGGCCCCTCGCCATATGAGTGACAGCTAGCAAGATGCACATGATGCAAACACAACAGAGCGAGAGAAAGAGCAATGAAGTGGTGCACATATGTAATTTAGGCCATTTTTGGGGACCACTCTTGGCTCGTGAGTGTTACTTTCAGAACTACGGGCTAAAAAGTATACAAAAGTACCAGAGAATTCCAATCGCTTTAGAGCAGTGTCAAAACCCTTTAGAGCACCAGAAAACTGCTATGTGCAATTTTCTAGTAGTATGTGAATTACGTGCTGTAAAAGAAAATGATTACTTTGCCATGTTACAGTGTATTCAGACCATTTGACTTTCTCCACATTACAGCCTTATTCTAAAATTGATCTTTTTAAAAAAATGTTGTTTTCCTTCATCAATCTATGCAAAATAATGACAAAGCAAAAACAGGTTAAGATTTTACATAAGTATTCAGACCCTTTACTCAGTACTTTGTTGCAGCACCTTTGGCATCGATTGATGCTACAAGCTTGGCACATCTGTATTTGGGGAGTTTCTCCCATTCTTCTCTGCAGATCCTCTCAAGCTCTGTCAGGTTGGATGGGGAGCGTCACTGCACAGCTATTTTCAGGTCTCGCCATAGATTTTAGATCGGGTTCAAGTCCAGTTTAAGTCCAGGCTCTGGCTGGGCCACTCAAGGACATTCAGAGACTTGTCCCGGAGCCACTCCTGCGTTTGCCTTGGCTGTGTGCTTAGGGTCGTTGTCCTGTTGAAAGGTGACCATTTGCCATAGTCTGAGGTCCTGAGCGCTCTGGAGCAGATTTTCATCAAGGATCTCTCTGTACTTTGCTCTGTTCATCTTTGCCTCGATCCTAACTTGTCTCCCAGTCTCTGATGCTGAAAAACATCCACAAAGCATGATAATTCCGCCACAGGGCTTCCCGGGTGGCGCAGTGGTCTATGGCCACCAGAGATTCTGGGTTCGAGCCCAGCCTCTGTTGCAGCTGGCTGCTCCATGGGTCCATTTTTCCATTTAAGAATGATTGAGGCTTTCAATTGCTGCAGATATTTTTTGGTACCCTTCCCCAGATCTGTGCCTCGACACAATCCTGTCTCAGCGCTTTACGGCCAATTCCTTCAACCTCATAGCTTGGTTTTTGCTCTGACATGCACTGTCTACTGTGGGACATTATATAGACAGGTGTGTGCCTTTCCAAATCATGTCCAATCACTTGAATTTGGTGGACTAAAATAAAGTTGTAGAAACATCTCAAGGATGATCAATGGAAACAGGATGCACATGAGCTCAATGTTAAGTCTCACAGCAAAGGGTCTGATTCCTTATGTAAATAAGGTATGTTTTTTTATGTACAAAAATTGACAAACTTGTTCTCACGTTGACATTACCGTGTATTGAGTGTAAATTGATGAGGGGGAAAAAAATTGTTAATTCATTTTAGAATAAGGCTGTGAAGTAACAGAATGTAGAAAAGGGTCTGCATACTTTCCAAATGCACTGTAAATTGTGACTTTCCAAAAGATAGAGTCAGCCTGCAGGTTTTAAAAAACATTTATTGTTATTTTTTTCACGTTAATAGTTTATAGAGGCATGTACTTCATTCACAAAATAGGAACAGGAAAAATTAAAATCAGACAAGAAAAATAGATAGGCTGGCACCTTTTCCCCCCTTTTTTTACATTATCAATATATATATATATATATATTACACACAGTACACTTTGTAAAACATGACATTGAAAAAAATTATAGGTCAAAGCTTGCAATAAGCAGAGTACAAATACATCTGCACTGTACATGCAGAAGACACATGAGTGTGGGTTAGTCAAATCAACCCACCTAAAATATGACAAGAATGATCCGAATCTTCTTCCGTTTTGACAGGAGTCACTATTGTGGATTCAGGTATAATGGTGGGAACAGTTGACGGAGTCTTGTAGGGTCAAACTAAATGGATCTAGTTGTATAAATAATATGGCTGTTTTAACACCACAACCTCCCATCTATCCCCATAAACACATTTCCAGCTGAGCTCCATGCTGATGAGCATTAGCCGCATGTTATTTACACAGACTTTGATCCAAATCTAATGTAAAGGCCACGTATGTTTAATGAAGTGTATTCTCCCAGAATTAAAACAGAGCACTCCAATTAATGTCAAACAACGACTTCTTAGTCTCTGGGTCAAGTAGTTCAGAGTGTAGCTGGAAGTAAATCTATTAGGTAGAAAAAAAGTGGCCATATGAAAAGAAACAGCATTTTAATTATGGGTTCTAGAACACAAAGTGTAGAACACAGGGATAACTATTCAGAGTTCCAGCAGAGTGAATTTATAAACCTTGTCCGGTAGCAACCTTACCATGGTTATACTAAGGTCACCATTCTGAGTGAAATAATCCTGTCTCGGGTTCATTGGCTTATGAGGCAGGAGCTAAACAAACAATGACCATCGCCGGGGTCAGGAGTTCAAACTAGAATGAAAGAACAACTAGAGGAGGTTCAAAAGGCCACACACTCAAAGGCCTCATTCCAAATTGGATCACTTGCCACTCAACCAAGAGCACTTGTCGAGATGCAAAGGACTGGATAGGTATAAGCAATATGGTGGTAGCTTTTCACCATATTGCTTATACCTATCCAATCGTTCCAGAATTACACAAGAACCTAGAGGTAGGGGTTCCATAACTGTATAAAATATCATTATCCCTACTTATTACATTCAGAACTTAAACCACAATACGCAATGACACACACCTCTATGCCTACAACTAACTTACCCCACACCTCTGGTCTGTAAACGTGTACATTGCTATGGCCAGGAGTAATCTACGGGAAATGTCCTATATCACTACCTTTATAACGGTTATCTTCACTTTTGACTTCAACTGAGGATAAAACTGTAAAGTTTTGAAACGCTTTTCCATTTATCTAAAACCAGTTGAGAAAAATATGCCCCTCCCCCCCGCAGATTCTGTCCACCCCTGTCACTGACACCTTCCAATCACAGCTGTTTTGACACATGGACACACTACACCACCACCTCACAGTTCACGCAAACTGAGCCCCGAACACTTTCACATCACAGGGAATCTTACTGCATATAATACATACTGGTCCACTTTAGACCTAAACTGCGAGGCACCTCGTTTTGGAGGAACAACAAGTACTGTACAACAGAAGGTCGCTAGACAGCTGAGAGGTGTCACCACCTGCTGGCCAGCGTCAGTACCGCAGTGTGGCCAAGCCTCAACAAGTAGGCACTGGGCACATATGGGTAAACCTTAAAAACATCAAGTCACAACGATAAGCAGTTTAATTTGGTTTCCATGACACAGGCCAATGACGTGAGAGCAGAGATGTATCAAGCATAGAACTAGAATGACCAGAATACTAAAATGGACATTCCCATTCAATGGTCTATGATTCTAATTATATGGCATCTGGTGTTGTAAACACTCCCAGTGTTTACAACAAACACTCCCAGTTCAGAGGTCAGAGCAGCTGATTGGTCAGCACTTTATTTGGCAATGAATGGTGACCTCGGGCTGATCTCAAATCACAGCCTATTCCCCATATAACAAACAAGTTTAACCACAAACCCTACATAGCTCTGGTCAAAAGTACACTATATGGAGAAATAGGGTGTAATTTCAGACACAGCCTTCGTAAAAAGTGATGTTCAAGGTTGTAGTCTCTGATACGTTAAAATAATCATTGATCAACGTGTAATAACTTGACCATGAGCTAGAACTGGTTGAGGAGCTTGAGGCTATACTGTATACTCTCACATAAGACACCCTTCAGCAGCTTGGGAATGAATGTAAACCAAACTATCAATCCATCCATCAACTAACATCTGAAGCTGATCCTTCTAGGCTGTTAGTTACAGCAAGCACCTGCCTGCACGCACACACACACACTCTCTCTCTCTCTCTGTCCTAACAAATCTGCCTACATACACTCATGCAGACACTCCCTCTCTCCCTCTTCACAAATCTGACTACACACACCCACTCAAGGACACACCTTTCTTAATCTGTTTTTGGACATGAAGAATGCAGAACATGATGGATAATAAAACGTAATCTTGAGAGTGCAAATGCGCCATGTGTGATGACATGATCAAAACCCGGTTGGAGACCCCCCATTTCATTTTAAAATTGGTTTAGTCCAGCATCCCCTCCAATGGGTCTTCTTTGTATAGTCCAGGTTGTCTTTTAAGCACCCGTTGTAACGTCTATCGATAGTACAAACCAAACACCCCTAAATTATTTGTAAACAAAATTAGGTTTCTTGGTGATATCTTCCAGCTTCATAACATCCATTTTATAAACGTTGGGTGAAAAATCTGTACAAAATGATTATGTCCCAGTACCTCCCAGCTCAGATTTAGTCTTCTCCCAGTCCAGGTCCTTCCTCGGCCCTGGTCCATTTAACACCCAGTCTGTCAGCTTTTGGCACAGGCATTCTCCACTCTGAAGTGTGAAGACTGATGACTTTTCCTGCCATCATCAAGTGATGCTGAGATCCATTAACAGTCCTGGGTGGACAATGGGGTCACAGTCAACTAAAATAAGAATATGCTTACAGTAGGCTGTGCGTGGTTCTTCTGTGCAACTGCATAAATAGTTGTGTGTGTAACTTTCTGATGATTAAAAGACAAGGCTATATCTATGGTGATGCGTGAAAGGAGTCCGTTTCCATGGTTATGCTGAGTGTGACATTTTTGGAACTACAGGGACGCGTTGGGAGACTGTTTCCATGGTGCCAAAAAAAAGAAAAAAATGGTGGTATACTTAAGGCATCATATTAGATGGCTGGTTTCTTCTCCTGAGAAGAGACAGAGATACATTTAGTTGATTAAATCTAGCCTCATAGAAGACAGATGTAGTCAGGGGCAGAACTCGTGTTGGCTCACCTTGTTATGACTCCCTCTCCATGATGATTGTGATGGTCTCACTCCCAGCTGTAACAAGGAGGCCAGATGTCTTTATGACCAAAACTGAAGCTACCATCAACACCATTCAGAGCAGAACCTACAGATCAATTGTGAGCAGATACCTACTGTCATTCTCCAGGTGTTCTGTGACGTTGTTGGCATGCTGCTCGTTGCCAAGGAGATGGTTCTGCGACTCGCTGAGAGGACTGGCCGGGACGTCTTCAATACTGGGAAGAAAATAATCTATTTAAAAACATCTGATTGATAATGCATTACTGAACATGTTTAGATCATATTTGATGATATGTCAAATAGAAGTTCTCAGGTTTCATCTTAATCTTAAATCTGACAGCCATTTGTTGGCATTGATTAACCTATTGATCATATTTTATTACCTTTTATTGGCCTCTGGCTGCAAGCTGACTGTGGGCTGTTCTGGGTCAATGTTGACAAGCCGTGATGGGAACGTCAGTCCATCACCCTGACTGTATCACATCACATGACTCAGTATTGTATCACACCACACCGTCTCACACCACACCGTCTCACACCACACCGTCTCACACCACACCGTCTCACACCACACCGTCTCACACCACATCACACCACACAGTATTACACCGTATCACACCACACAGTATTACACCGTATCACACCACACAGTATCACACCAGATCACATCACACCACACAGTATCACACCAGATCACACCACACAGTATCACACCACACCGCACCGTATCACACCACACTGTATCACACCACACAGTATCACACCAGATCACATCACACAGTATCACACCACACCGTATCACACCACACAGTATCACACCACACAGTATCACACCAGTATCACACCGTATCACACCACAGTATCACACCACACAGTATCACACCAGATCACACCACACCGTACCACACCGTATCACACCACACCGTATCACACCACACCGTATCACACCACACCGTATCACACCACACCGTATCACACCACACCGTATCACACCACACCGTATCACACCACACCGTATCACACCACACCGTATCACACCACACCGTATCACACCACACCGTATCACACCACACCGTATCACACCACACCGTATCACACCACACAGTATCACACCACACAGTATCACACCACACAGTATCACACCACACAGTATCACACCACACCGTATCACACCACACAGTATCACACCGTATCACACCACACAGTATCACACCAGATCACATCACACCACACAGTATCACACCAGATCACATCACACCACACAGTATCACACCAGATCACATCACACCACACAGTATCACACCAGATCACACCACACAGTATCACACCACACCGCACCGTATCACACCACACTGTATCACACCACACAGTATCACACCACACAGTATCACACCAGATCACATCACACAGTATCACACCACACCGTATCACACTGTATCACACCACACAGTATCACACCACACAGTATCACACCACACAGTATCACACCGTATCACACCACAGTATCACACCACACAGTATCACACCAGATCACACCACACCGTATCACACCGTATCACACCACACCATATCACACCACACCGTATCACACCACACCGTATCACACCACACCGTATCACACCACACCGTATCACACCACACCGTATCACACCACACCGTATCACACCACACCGTATCACACCACACCGTATCACACCACACCGTATCACACAACACCGTATCACACCACACAGTATCACACCACACAGTATCACACCACACAGTATCACACCACACAGTATCACACCACACAGTATCACACCGTATCACACCACACCGTATCACACCATATCACACCACACAGTATCACACCAGATCACACCACACAGTATCACACCAGATCACACCACACAGTATCACACCAGATCACACCACACAGTATCACACCAGATCACACCACACAGTATCACATCACACCACATCGTATCACACCACATCACACCGTATCACACCACACCGTATCACACCACACCGTATCACACCACACCGTATCACACCAGATCACACCAGATCACATCACACCACACCGTATCACACCACACCACACCGTATCACACCACACCACACCGTATCACACCACACCGTATCACACCAGATCACATCACATCACACCACACCAGATCACATCACATCACACCACACCAGATCACATCACACCACAGTCTCACACCACACCGTCTCACACCACATCACACCACACCGTATTACACCACACAGTATCACACCACACCGTATCACACCACACCGTATCACACCACACAGAACACATCACATCACATCACACCACACCGTATCACACCACACAGTATCACACAGATCACATCACACCACACAGTATCACACCACACAGTATCACACCAGATCACACCACACCGTATCACATCACACAGTATCACACCACACAGTATCACATCACACAGTATCACATCACACAGTATCACATCACACAGTATCACGCCACACCGTGAGAGAGGAGAAAGAAGATAACAGAAACTCTGGGTTAGAGACATCCCTCACACTAACCTGGTGAAGATGGGTAGCAGCCAGAACTTCCTCTCGTCTCCAAACACCTGGGCGATGTTCTTCCCAAAGCCCAGAGAGAAACCGTTCTTATCAGAACCTGTTCTGAACACTGGAGCCCTGAATGCCTCTGAGGGAGAGAGAGAGAGGGGGGGGTGTAGAGAGGGATAGATGGGGAGTGAGAGAAAGAGAGAGGGGGTAGAGGGTGAGGGAGTGAGTGTCTGAGGAGCGAATGAGTGTGTGTGTGTGTTGAGGGACTGTGCATGAGTTATTTCTATTTGAACCTTTACTTAACTAAGCAAGTAAAGTTAAGATCAAATGATTATTTATGACGGCCTACCCCAGCCAAACAGGGACGACGCTAGACCAATTGTGTGCCGCCCTATGGGACTTCCAATCACGTGATACAGCCTGGAATCGAACCAGGGTCTGTAGTGACGCCTCTAGCATTGAGATGCAGTGCCTTAGACCGCTGCGCCACTTGGGAGCCCTTAAAAAAAGTGCGTGTGGGACTGTGTGTGTTACCTATGGTGGACCGGTTCTTCCCTACGAGCCACAGGTGGTAGCTGAAGAGGGAGAGAATGCTGATGCAGAACATGGCCGCCACAAAAAAGAGAAACAAGACATGGAATTTGGCGTGAGTGTCTGGTAGCTCATTCTGGGGAGGAGAGGAGGAGAAGAGAAAAAGAGAGAGGGAGAGTCAATGTCAAAAACCACATGGAGGGAGGGGTGGGGGAGAGAGAGGGAGAGAGGCGGGGCGCCTTGATAACCATGTCAACACAACAAAACACAGCAAACACACAACGCCATCACACAACATCCACAGGTGCACTTCATGCCCCGCAACAGCTACACTAAGGCTCTGGAGGCTGGGTTACCTTGGGGCAGTTCTCTGCCGATTTCCTCCGGCAAAGCTTTAGTACAAACAGAGACAAGACTGTTAGACACCAGGAGAGGTCAGACGGAGGGAGAGAAAGGTAGAGATTGAGGGGGAGGTGGTGAAGTGTTGGAAAATGGTTCAGGGATCATATAGGAGTCACCTGGAGTGAAATAAAACGAGGTGGAAGAAAGAAAGAAGGTGTATTAAAAGAGGACAGAGGAGCAGGCAGAGTCAGGGGCTGGTGAGATGGCATGGACAGGAGGACATGGTAGAAATGAACAGAGAGAGAGGAGTGGGGTAGACAGAACAATAATAATGTGTGTGAGGAAAAGAGGGGGGGTCAGAGGGAGAGCAAAATGTGAAAAGCTGGGAGGGAGGCCAAGAACTAAGAGAACAAGGAGCGGAAGGGGGGGGGGACAAAAGAAAGAAAGAAGGAGCTGCATAACAGTGAAGCAGTACAGCTGTGAGGCCACAGTGTTAAGCAGCAGGATGTGGGACAATCCAAGTGGTTACAACAAACACAAATAGTAGCATTTAACACACACACACACACACCCACACTGTAGCATTTCATACACTATCTTATATATGGGAAAAAGCACACACACACACACCCACATCTGCAGCATTGAATGTATGGGTGGGTGGGGAATAACAAGACTAAAGCAATGGATGCCAGAACAGATGCAGGCTGCAGTGAGTGTGAGACCATTACTCACTGTCCAGAACTTGATGAAATACTGCAGTACGGTGGCTGCAATGAACAAACAGTACACCAGAGAGTAGCACAGGAACAGAATAAAGAATTTGTAGTTGGAGAATCCCACACAGTTGTTCACCCTGAGAGAGAAAGAGAGCGAGAGGAGAGAAAAAGTAAGTTGAGTTATGATCATACTTCCTCTGAACATTAGAATACTTTGATATACTGTGGACGTGAGGAAACAGACAACATACCAGGGGCAGTGATGGTCCATCTTCAGCACACACCTAATACATGGAAGAAGAGAAAGAAGAATAAACAAATAATAAATTCTGAATCAGGCCATTCAACAGGAAAAGCAAGACTGGAAGAGAGAGGAGAGGAGACCGGAAATAGCAGACTCACATGTCGCAGGCAGAACAGTGGTGGCAGCGGTCTGGTTTAATCACCTGACACCGGTCACAGTAGCGGATCGCTGTACACAACACATTAATCCAACTGATAAGCTACACACTCAACGGGCCAGGGCTGGATCAATTAACTGGGAGAGAGACAGACTGACACACACAAACATAGATAGACAAGACAGATAGACAGACAGACCTCCAGCCCCGGTGCGTGTGTAGAGGGGCAGGTTAGCGGCAGCCCTCCACAGGATCTCCTGCTGCGACTCTGGTCTCTCCTCCTTCACATACTGCTCCTTCTCTGCCTTTGGCAAGCAGAACTAACAGGAGAGAAAGATGGCAGAGAGAGAGAGGAGAGATAAACAAAACAGACACAGGAAAAACAATTAAATTATGGTTAGTCCCTTAGCAACATTGTCCATCCACCTGTGTCATTGGAATAAATCTACTCATAGACATCTATCCAGTGAAGCTGTGAGCTACAGCCTTGTGGATGTTTCAGGGCAGGTATCTAAAAAGGCAGGGTACCTCTTTGGAGGGGTTGGCTGGTCTGGTGAAGATGGTCTTCCAGTAGGACCACACAAACATGACGAAGGACAGATGGAAGAACACCATGTAGATGACTGTAAGAGACACACAGACAGAGTCAGAGACACATTCACACCTGGCTTCAACATAGTCAAAATATGAATATTGGCTACCTGCACATGCATCAAGTGTAGATCAAGTTTAAGGGCGCAATTTAGTAGTGTCTACAGTGTGTATGTGTGTTTACGTGTGTCCAAATTGAGCCCAGTCCAGCCAGAGTAAATAAAAACGAACTTCATCCATGGCCCTTGAACAACAATCCCAATGAGCAGCAAATGGGCCCATGTCAGTAAAAGCCAATCAACCAGTAGAAATCAATCCCATCCAATAGCCACTACTTACTCTTTTCTGCTATGCTGGGGATGGTGACTGCAGGGGGGGGAAGGAGATAAAATAATGTTACGTTTGCATCTGGTGTATGTTGTGGGTGTCTGTATGCAGACATACTGTATGCAGATAGCAACAACAAGACACATTCCTGTGGACATTGAGCCATTCAACATTATTTTTCTGGCATTCCTGGCACGCTTTCACCTGTCCAGTTCTTGGACATCAATGCAGAGGAAGGAGAGGGAAGCCACGCCCACTTGAAACAAACAATAAGCATTCTTTATCTTTGCTTCTTCGTCTTTTACTTAGGTACATTGTTGCAGGTTGAAAATAATGTGAACAGTTCTCTACATCTGGCAAGATGTCAACAGAATAACAGATAACTGAGGTTGGTAGGCTATCGTTGTACCAATGTATGATAGCTTTTAATGAAGTGCTAAAATTGAACAGTTTAATTCCATAGCTAGCTAACGGGTGGATACAGAAACAGATTATTTGGCTAGCTATAGCGCTACATTGGCAGGATCAAAATAGCTAACTAGCCAAGCCTTTGTTATCTAGCAGTAGTCGCTCCATTCACTTCCTGTGGCCAGCTAACGTTAGCTAGCTAGCACAAATAGCAACCATAACACAACGACACTCGCAGTGAAAAGCATTTTTTTTTATACTTACAAATGCAGAGCTCTACGACGTAGGCATAGTAAGACCAACATACGACTAGGGCGATAAAAATAACAGGTATCCAAGCTAAGCCCCGTTGACAGCATCTCAATACGTGGGTGGGCGCCATCTTTACTCTTCCACCAAACCGAAGGGAGTGTTTGCGTGACGTCACGTACCAAACTCCCATGTGCAATTCCCTTCGTCTCCCGGTAGTGTGCGCAAGTGTCCCACACTTGCAAGTGCAGTCCAAACAGCAAAGCTGGCCTGGACAGCCAACTAGTTGTTTTCCCGCCTCTAAAGTGGGGCTGTAGTGGAGCAGGTTGAGAGCTTCAAGTTCCTTGGTGTCCACATCAAAAACAAGTTATCGTGGTCCAAACACACTAAGACAGTCATGAAGAGGGCACGTCAAAGCCTATTCCCCCTCAGGAGACTGAAAAGATTTGGCATGGGTCCTCAGACCCTCAAAAATTATACAGCTGCACCATCGAGAGCATCCTGACTTGTTGCATCACTGCCTGGTATGGCAACTGCTCGGCCTCCGACCTCAAGGCACTACAGAGGGTAGTGCGTATGGCCCAGTTCCTCACTGGGGCTAAGTTTCCTGCCATCCAGGACCTCTATACCAGGCGGTGTCAGAGGAAGGCCCTAACAATTGTCAAGGACTCAAGCCACCCCAGTCATAGACTGTTCTCTCTGCTACCGCACGGCAAGCGATACCGGAGCGCCAAGTCTGGTCCAAAAGGCTTCTTAACAGCTTCTACCCCAAGCGATAAGAATCCTGAACACACTAATCAAATGGCTTCCCAGACTATTTGTATTGTCCCCCCTCCCCCTCACACTCTTTTACGATGCTGCTACCCTCTGTTTATTATCTATGCATAGTCACTTTAACTCTACCTACACATACGTATTACCTCAATTACCTCGACTAACCGGTGCCCCCACACATTTACTCTGTACCGGTACCCCCTGTATATAGCCTCGCTATTGTTGTTTTACTGCTGCTCTTTAATTATTTGTTACTTTTATTTTTTTACTCAACACTTATTTTTCTTAAAACGACATTGTTGGGTAAGGGTTTGTAAGTAAGCATTTCACTGTAAGGTCTACTACACCTGTTGTATTCGGCGCATGTGACAAATAACAATTGATTTGATTTCAACAGAGCGACAAATGTTTATTTTATTGTAGGCTATATCATTCGATTAAATGGCTTCTTATGGTAGTTGTATCTATATTTAAGTGACTGCAGAAGTATGTGTGTTTTACAGGCAAGAACATTACTGAACCTGGCATGAGTACCACCTTTTCTTTTCAGATTCACTCACTGTAATACACTTTGGATTACAGTTAAATTATATGACAATATCACTTTTATTGCAAAAAGTAAACACTTTCTCCATGTAGCCTACCTACAGTTAAAGTCGGACGTTTACATACAGCCAAATTAATTGAATTAAACTCAGTTTTTCACAATTCCTGACATTTAATCCTGGTTAATTTCCCTGTTTTAGGTCAGTTAGGATCACCACTTTATTTTAAGAATGTGAAATGTCAGAATAATAGTAGAGAGAATGATTTACTTCAGTTTTATTTATTTCATCACCCAGTGGGTCAGAAGTTTACAAACACTGAATTAGTATTTGGTAGCATTGCCTTTAAATTGTTTAACTTGGGTCAAGCGTTTTGGGTAGCCTTCCACAAGCTTTCCACAATAACTTGGGTGAATTTGATAGTCATGTCACGACAAAGCACTTAACATGGTCCACGCACACCCACACAGTCGTGAAAAAGGCATGGCAGCAACTCTTCCCCCTCAGGAGGCAGAAAATACTTAGCATGGGCCCTTGGATCCTCAAAGTTCTAAAGCTGCATCTTCAACAGCATCTTGACTGTCTGCACCACCACTTGGTATGGCAAATTCACCGCCCTTGAACGCAAAGCACTACAAAGGGTGGTACGGACAGCCCAGTACATTACTGGGGCCGAGCTCCCTGCCATCCAGGACCTCTTTATCAGGCGGTTTCATAGGAAGGCCTGAAATTGCCAAAGACTCCCGGCACCCAAACCATAGACTGTTCACTCCATAGACTGACCAACAGACTCCGAGACAGTTTCTACCCCCAAGCCATAAGACTGCTAAATAGCCAGACAGTTAAATAGTCAATTAATGGTACCCAGACTATCTACACTGACCCTGCGCACACACACTATAACAACACTCCCACACACACATTAGTAGTTATTGAAGCTATTATGTCAAACGATCTTTCACACCTCGTTGATTTATGAGGGGGGCGGACTTCATTTATTCTATTTATTTGTTATTTAACCAGGTAAGTTGACTGAGAACACGTTCTCATTTGCAGCAATGACCTGGGGAATAGTTACGGAAACTGGGGATTATTAGGTGATCATGATGGTTTGGAGGGACAGATTAGGAATTTAGCCAGGACACCAGGGTTAACACTCCTACGATAAGTCTAGGTCCAAGAGGCTTCTTAACAGCTTCTACCCCCAAGCCAGAAGACTCCTGAACTTCTAGTCAAATGGCTACCCAGACTATTCACATTGCCCCCCCCCCCTCCCTCTCCACACCACTCTCTGTTGTCATCTATGCATAGTCACTTTAATTAACTCTACCTACATGTACATACTACCTCAACTAACCGGTGCCCCCGCACATTGACTCTTACCAGCACCCCCCTGTATACATTATTATTTTTACTGCTGTTCTTTAATTACTTGTTTCTTTTTATCTCTTATTCTTATCCATATTTTTTGAAACTACACTGTTGGTTAGGAGCTTGTACGTAAGCATTTCACTGCAAGGTCTACCTACACCTGTTGTATTCGGCCCATGTGACTAATACAATTTTATTTGATTTGAGTGGCCGGGTCTTCACACTAGGCTTTGATACAGTATGTACGTACTTACCAGTTCAAACCATGGTTGTCCAAGACTCACAGTTGGAGACACCTAAGGCCCGCTGCTCCTGAGTCTATACGGGAGCAGCGATAGGACAAGACTGTAACTACCAATTGGATATCATGAAAAAGGGATAAAAAATGCTGAATATGAATACTATATGGCACTGTTGGAACGTAGTGAACTAAATATATTTCAACTCGTAAGTGAATTACATTTTGCAGTAGCTTGGTGATAGTTGAACTAAATTGAAACGTGTAGTGTTTTCAGTACAATTTACAATTAAGTCATTTAGCAGACGCTCTTATCCAGAGCGACTTAACAAATTGGTGCATTCATTTTATGACATCCAGTAGAACAGTCACTTTACAATAGTGCATCTAAATCAACAACTTTTTTGGCTAAATTTAAATATGGGTGAAGTAGGCAAGAATTTATTTTCTTTTTCAGGCATCCGACCTGCCAAATTCTCAATTGAAACATTGTTTTGTGTTCAATAGGATAAATTACACATTCTGTTAACCTCTGACTACAGAGTGATCTGTTCTTGCAATTAGTATTCTATGACATTTGGGATTATATGATCATTTTCCACAAAAAAAGTTGAGTCAACACTTTTTTTTACAAGTAGCTTTAGTTAAGTAAACTGTTTCTTCACCTTTAGCATAGATGAACTTCCAGTGTGATGTAATTGGTCAACTATATTTTCAGAGCAGTTTCCCCAACACTGCTATATGGCCACCACAGTTACTATTCAGTTGCGATTGAATGGACCCCCAGGTCACATGCTCCTGTTTGAATGCATAAACCACCTTAAAGGAATGATACATAGAAATGACTTACCTGTTTTTTCACTTTCAGATTCACAGATGGGACAGCTACAGTGATTTCATCCATGACCAGAGTATTTTCCAATTGAAAATAAAGGCATATTGGTTATTTATTGGTCCTTGGTTTACTTACACCTGTTGTATCAACTATACGTAACAAATAGGTCTAAACTTTGATTAGAGTGTGGGAATGTGTCTGCTCTCTAGCGTGCACACAGCTGTCACCTGATGACGGTCCCATTCGAGAACCTCACCATCCACAGTGGCGGGCGTGTGAGACTTGAACCGAGGGTTCTGCTTTGAGAATAACGGCTCGTCAGAAATGGGATTCGATGTCACCATCCTAGCGGGAGATGAGAAACGCCATCACATGATAATAAGGCAGAACCCCAGAGTATACAGGATCAGACAGGAGGGAGAGATGCCCATTCTGGAGTGGCCAGATGAAAAGAGAAACTGGGCTCTGGACGGAGCTATACAAGTTCACTCTGGATCCAAGACAGAGAAATGTGGCTACCATCAGAGCTCCCCAAGCTCCATCTTCTGTGAGTCTCTCTGCTCCATCCTGAAGCCCAACAGGAGGCTCACCTACATGGGCCAGACTCATCACCACCTAGTTCCCCTCAGAGGAAGGACGGAACGTAACTAAAACCACCAGAGAGCTGACAGATGAGATACCTGACATGCAGAAGTTTGGAAATGTGCTGGAATCTCCACTTATCCCAAAAGAAGAAGCTATCACACCAGCTCCATTATGTAAAAACATTTTTTTTACTGTACAATTTTATAACATGACAATCAACAGGACACAAACAGGAGGCAAATTGTCAGTTTGATTTCATAAATACACTAAGATGTACAATGGTCACTGCATTAATTCAAGTCTTTTACATTTCAGACAACAGAGTGCGTCCAAAGTATTTACACATGTACAGTTCTCAGGTTGCACTTAACCAAAGCAAGGCATGAACACCACAGAGAACGAGAGAGGGAGGGAGAACACGAGAAGGGTCATTTCCAAAAGCCTTGACCTCACACAAACATGACTACTCTGGGATAGGGTTAGGGGGCGGGACAGAGCTGGCTCCCCTCGCCTTGCGTTCATAGTTGACAAGCCGCTGGCCAACCAGGTACCTGCAGGAAAGGCAGAGAGGGAACATGGGAGAAAAGAGTCATGTCAATCACAATACTAGAGCACTTACAAAGTTTGTGTGTCAGCAGCTGATCAAGACCTTGAATAGTTAAATCGGGTGTGGTAGTCTTGGCCGAAACAAAACCCTGCATAAGCTGAAGCTCCCCAGGACCAGGGTTGTACTATCACTCAATGAACAGGCCAGATATGGAGATAAGGGTGGGTGGTTACTTGTCGTTCTTGATGTGTTCGTAAAGGCGTTTGAACTGTCGTATCTGGAATGAGAGGATGCCGATGATGGACACCACCATCAGGAGGAACGGATAGATCCTCCTCTGTATCAGAATCTGCATCTCTGGAGTCACACCTGATACACCAGGAGGGGTCCAGTGTTATTAGCACGCACGAACGCACGCAAGCACACACACACACAAACACGACTGACCTACGGTAGGTACGACCCCGGCTGCTATGACGTAGGGGACACACAGGGACAGCAGCAGCACTGAGATGACAGGGGCAGCCAGCTTACGGATAATGAAATGGAGGTCGATGTTCCTGATGCCGTTAGCATACACCTGACAGGAGGAGAGGTGGCAATGTTACCCCTCACTGGTCACTTTACACAGTATCAAAAGGTTAAAGGCTATATTGATCATGTAGAGGGAGTGGACATGTCTCATTGGTTTCCACAGGTTCAATTACAGTCACAATGTAAGATGGATAAACAGTGTGAGATGGAGAATTCTAATTCTATTCGGTTAAGGCAGTGTTGTCTTTTTTAGGAACTCAGTCTGGCTTTCAGATTACTCTTAAATTGTAAATGGTAGAATGTCATTTTTAAATTGGGTTGTGCATCAACAGTTTCCCTCGTCATGTCAGTCTACCTTAGAGGTATTTTTAACTTGTCAGAAATGCCCAGATCAACTAGACCATGTCAGCTCATGGTTTTTAGCCCATAGATTTTGTTCTAATGTTTGAGTCACTCAAATATCATATGAATAGACATTAGACATGTCAAGATGTATAGAACTGGAAGAAAATTAGCTTCAAAACAGCAAATTGTTCTCTGCACCCCATGACAAACTGTTTAGAATTGCAGAAAATAAGCTTTTTCTCTCTGCCAACAAGAGCAGTGTGAACAGTTTTGAGTCATGAACAGTGCTTGTGCCCATAGAAATAGATGTGGCACGGGATGTTCCCCAATGCTGGAAGGAACGCCAGGGTTAAGGAATAATGAGTAAGGTAACACACCTGTTCTATGACAGACTTTAGCCACCACTGGGGACCCATGAGGGTGATGGCAGCGATGATTTTGGCATGGAGCACCCCCAGAGCCCAGTCCTACACACACACACACAAGGTACAATGAGTTTTATGGTTTAAAATACACTGATCACTACTATTACATTGTAGCTCTCTAACACACTCAGTACCTGCCAGGGGTAGAAGAGAGGTGTCTGGTCCAGAGGAACGCGTAGCGGAGCAACGATCACCAGCTCAAACAGCAGGCCCAGCAGTAGAGGAATAACACCTGCCACCAGCAATGCTACTACCAGGGTCTTCAGAATCTACACAAACCCACACACAAAATTAAAGGCACGAGATGATCGGATGTTAAAATATTACCTAAAGTATATTGGCATGGACATCTCGGCCTTGGACACACAGCCACATAAAAGGTATCCATCCAGCCACCTTCATAATGAGTACAGCCTACCATATCTTTGTCCACATACAGATCCAGCAGAGAGTAGGTCTTACCATGAGAGTCCACTCCTGGACTTTGATCATGATGATGGTGCGTCCCTGGGGCATCCAGGCCAACAGCACGGTGGCACCGCGGATGGACAGCCAGCACACGTACAGACCACACGCTGCTGTATACAGCTCATGGATCTTAGAGCTACCCGTCCAGAACGACATCAGCCAACGGCCCGCAAAAACTACAGTACACAGATAGGCTTCAGATACTTATGAAACAGATATACAGTGCATTCGGAAAGTATTCAGACCCCTTGACTTTTCACATTGTTACGTTACAGCCTTATTCTAAAATGGTATATATGTGTTTTTTTCCCTCATCAATCTACACGCAATACTCAGTACTTTGTTGAAGTACCTTTGGCAGCGATTACAGCCTGGAGTCTTCTTGGGTATGATGCTACAAGCTTGGCACATCTGTATGAGGAGTTTCTCCCATTCTTCTCTGCAGATCCTCTTAAGCTCCGTCAGGTAGGATGGGGATAGTCGCTGCACAGCTATTTTCAGGTCTCTCCAGAGATGTTCTTATCGGGTTCAAGTCTGGGCTCTGGCTGGGCCACTCAAGGACATTCAGAGACTTGTCCCGAAGCCACTCCTGCGTTGTCTTCGCTGTGTGCTTAGGGTCGTTGTCCTGTTGGAAGGTGAACCTTCACCCCAGTCTGAGGTCCTGAGTGCGCTGGAGCAGGTTTTCATCAAGGATCTCTCTGTTCTTTGCTCCGTTCATCTTTGTCTTGATCCTGACTAGTCTTCCAGTCTCTGCCACTGAAAAACATCCCCACAGCACGATGCTGCCACCACCACCATGCTTCACCGTAGGGATGGTGTCAGGTTTCCTCCAGAGATGACGCTTGGCATTCAGGCCAAACAGTTCAGTCTTGGTTTCATCAGACCAGAGAAACTTGTTTCTTATGGTCTGAGAATCTTTAGGTGGTTTTTGGCATATTCCAAGCGGGCTGTTACACTGAGGAGTGGCTTCAGTCTGGCCACTCTACCATAAATGCCTGATTGGTAGCATGCTGCAGAGATGGTTGTCCTCCTGGAAAGTTCTCCCATCTCCACAGAGGAACTCTAGAGCTCTGTCAGAGTGACCATCGGATTCTTGGTCACCTCCCTGACCAAGGCCCTTCTCCCTCGATTGCTCACTTTGGCTGGGCAGCCAGCTCTACGAAGTCTTGGTGTTCTTCAATGCTGCAGAAATGTTTTGGTACGCTTCCCCAGATCTGTGCCTCGACACAATCCTGTCTTGGAGCTCTACAGACAATTCCTTCGACCTCATAGCTTGGTTTTTGCTCTGACATGCACTGTCAACTGTGGGACCTTATATAGACAGGTGTGTGCTTTTCCAAATCATGTCCAATCAATTTAAATGTACCACAGGTGGACTCTAATCAAGTAGTAGAAACATCTCAAGGATGATCCATGGAAACAGGATGCACCTAAGATCAATTTCGAGTCTCATAGCAAAGGGTCTGAATACTTATGTAAATAAGGTATCTGTTTTTAACTTGTAATACAATTGCTAACATTTCTAAAAAAACTGTTTTTGCTTTCTCATTATGGGGTAGTGTGAGGATTGATGGGGAAGAAAATGTATTTCATACATTTTAGAATAAGGCTGTAATGTACCAAAATGTTCTAGACATTCAGGGTAGAAAAAGGGCATACAATACATTTCCTAGCTCGAGATGAATCAATTATACTCATTTGATTTAAATTAAGAAGCTAGCCTAGTGGTTAGGAGCGTTGGGTCAGTAACCGAAAGGTCGCTGGTTCGAATCCCCAAGCTGACTAGGTGAATAATCTGTCTATGTGCCCCTGAGCAAGGCACTTATCCCTAATTGCTTTGGATAAGAGCTTCTGCTAAAAATGATAAAAATTAATCAATAAATAATGGAGTGTGTCCATCACCATGTCTCACCTGGTAATGTCAGACACACCAGGCTGGCCACCAGCAGAGTGACACACATAAAGCCTATCAGCAAGACGATCTACAGACAGGAGGAAAGAGACAAATTATAGGGGGGGACTTTTCCTGAAGTGGTAGGGCTGGAAGCCTATAGGTCCACCTGCTGTAATGTGTGACTCACCCTAAAGGGGAAGCGTAGAGGGCGTTGGTAGGGTTGGAAGCCTATAGGTCCACCCTGCTGTAATATGGCCTGATGGGCTGCATGAAGCCCTTCCCCCACAACATGGGCAGGGTTGTTGTTATGGTGACCGGGAGCAGGGTTGTTGTTGTTGTTGACAGGCTGGTTGGCCTCATTGTCTTCCTGTTCACCCAGCAGGTAAGAGTGGAGGTCTCTTGAAGGGGGGGGGGAAATGAGGAGAGGGGTAGGAATGGGGGGGGGTAGAGAGAGTTAATAAATATATACTATACTGTTTGGAAGTGTGTGTATATAAGTGTGAATATGCAGTGCAGGGATCATCAACTAGATTCAGCCGCTGGCCGATTCTTTCTTGAGCGGATGGTCAGGGTGCCAGAACATGTAGACTGCAAATTGACCACAAGACGGCCAAACAAACAACATATTTTACAAAAACATTATTTCAAACCGAACATTTGTATATGGTCACGGTGCCTTCTGAAAGTATTCAGACCCATTGACTTTTTCCACATTTTGTTACATCGGGCAGTGGTGTAAAAAGTACCCAATTGTCATACTTGAGTAAAAGTAAAGATACCTTAATAGAAAGTCACCCAGTAAAATACTACTTGAGTAAAATTCTAAAAGTATTTGGTTTTAAATATACTTAAGTATAAAAAGTAAAAGTATGAATAATTTCTTAAATTCCTTATATTAAGCAAACCAGTAGCACAATCTTTTATTTTATTTACAGATAGCCAGAGGCACACTCCAACACTCAGACATCATTTACAAACAAAGCATGTGTTTAGTGTGTCAGATCAGAGGCAGTAGGAATGACCAGGAATGTTCTCTTGATAAGTGTGTGAATTGGACCATGTTCTGTCCTGCTGATCATTTAAAATGTAACGAGTACTTTTGGGTATCAAAAGTATGGAGTAAAAAGTACATAGTTTTCATTAGGAACGTAGTAGAGTAAAAGTAAAAGTTGTCCAAAATATTAATAGTAAAGTAAAGTACAGATATCCCCAAAAACTACTTAAGTAGTACTTTTACTAAAGTACTTTACACCACTTGCCATCGGGTTTTTGGTCACCTCCCTGACCAAGGCCCTTCTCCCCAGATTGCTCAGTTTGGCAGAGGCGGTCAGCTCTAGGAAGATTCTTGCTGATTCCCAACTTCTTCCATTTAAGAATGATGGAAGCCACTGTCAACTGTGTGACCTCGCATAGACAGGCGTGTGCCTTTCCAAATCATGTCCAATCAATTAAACTTACCACAGGTGGACTACAATCAAGTTCTAGAAACATCTCTCAAGGATGATCAATGGAAACAGGATGCACCTGAGCTCAATTGAGTCTCATAGCAAAGTGTCTGAATACTTAAGTGAATAATATATTTTTTATTTTGAAAAATATGTTTTCGCTTTGTCATTATGAGGTATTGTGTTTAGATTGTTTAGGATTAAAAAAAGGGCATCCAGAATAAGGCTGTAACGTAACAAAATGTGGAAAAAGTCAAGGGGTCTGAATACTTTCCGAAGGCACAGTATCTCTTTCTATTACGTGTGGGAATACTTTGGAACCAATTTCCTGGTATTTTACAGTCTTCAATGTCCAACAATATATTTTTGCAATTATATGAAATCACTGCCAGTTGGGATACCCTGAAGTAGTGTCTAAGTCTGTATAGAAGTATGTATAGACCTACAGTAGGTACCCTGAAGTAGTGTCGAAGTGTGTATAGACTTACAGTAGGTACCCTGAAGTAGTGTCTAAGTGTGTATAGATGATTAGACTTACAGTAGGTACCCTGAAGTAGTGTCTAAGTGTGTATAGACTTACAGTAGGTACCCTGAAGTAGTGTCTAAGTGTGTATAGAAGTATGTATAGACTTACAGTAGGTATCCAGCACTAACAGTCCAGGTCCTGACCAGACCTTTGAGCCACTGCCGTGTGTGACCCTGCTCTAGGAGAGCTGGCAGAACCACCTGCAGCAGCAACAGCTCTAGAGAGAGTTCACTGACTGGGGCATCACTGGAGAGAGAAAGAGAGAGAGAGAGAGCTCACTGACTGGGGCATCACTGGAGAGGGAGAGAGAGAGAGAGCTCACTGACTGGGGCATCACTGGAGAGAGAGAGCTCACTGACTGGGGCATCACTGGAGAGAGAGAGAGGGAGAGAGAGAGCTCACTGACTGGGCCATCACTGGAGAGAGAGAGGAAGAGAGAGAGAGAGATCACTGACTGGGGCATCACTGGAGAGAGAGAGAGAGGGAGAGAGAGGGGGCGAGAGAGAGAGAGCTCAATGACTGGGGCATCACTGGAGAGAGAGAGAGAGAGAGCTCACTGACTGGGGCATCACTGGAGAGAGAGAGAGAGAGAGAGGACAGAGGAGGGGGGAGAGAAAGGAGAGGATAGAGGAAGGAGACGGGAGGGTGTTAGGAAACACTCGAATCCAAATACAAATACACACTGCAGCTCTCCAGGACCAGGGGTGGCAACCACTGCTGGCCACAGTTGAGCCACGTAGGTGTACCTGTAGAGGAGGACGTTGTAGGGGAGGAGGGAGTGTACCTGTAGAGGAGGACGTTGTAGGGGAGGAGGGAGTGTACCTGTAGAGGAGGACGTTGTAGGGGAGGAGGGAGTGTACCTGTAGAGGAGGACGTTGTAGGGGAGGAGGGAGTGTACCTGTAGAGGAGGACGTTGTAGGGGAGGAGGGAGTGTACCTGTAGAGGAGGACGTTGTAGGGGAGGAGGGAGTGTACCTGTAGAGGAGGACGTTGTAGGGGAGGAGGGAGTGTACCTGTAGAGGAGGACGTTGTAGGGGAGGAAGGAGTGTACCTGTAGAGGAGGACGTTGTAGGGGAGAAGGGAGTGTACCTGTAGAGGAGGACGTTGTAGGGGAGTTGGGAGTGTACCTGTAGAGGAGGACGTTGTAGGGGAGTTGGGAGTGTACCTGTAGAGGAGGACGTTGTAGGGGAGGAGGGCGTGTACCTGTAGAGGAGGACGTTGTAGGGGAGGAGGGCGTGTACCTGTAGAGGAGGACGTTGTAGGGGAGGAGGGCGTGTACCTGTAGAGGAGGACGTTGTAGGGGAGGAGGGCGTGTACCTGTAGAGGAGGACGTTGTAGGGGAGGAGGGAGTGTACCTGTAGAGGAGGACGTTGTAGGGGAGGAGGGCGTGTACCTGTAGAGGAGGACGTTGTAGGGGAGGAAGGCAGGGAGGAAGACCTTTATCATCCTGATGGGCAGCCACAGCATCAGGAGGACGATAGAACCAAACACCACCTAGGGGGACAAGAGGAGAGATCAAACACACCTTTAATGATCGGCACATAATCAAAGTAGAGCCAGAGCTGGCATGGAACTACTTGTTAGGAACAATGTATTGTACCACAGACAGGATGAACCTGCGGATGTGTCTGTAGATGTACGTACCACAGACAGGATGAACCTGCGGATGTGTCTGTAGATGTACGTACCACAGACAGGATGAACCTGCGGATGTGTCTGTAGATGTACGTACCACAGACAGGATGAACCTGCGGATGTGTCTGTAGATGTACGTACCACAGACAGGATGAACCTGCGGATGTGTCTGTAGATGTACGTACCACAGACAGGATGAACCTGCGGATGTGTCTGTAGATAGATGACAGGATGAACCTGCGGATGTGTCTGTAGATGTACGTACCACAGACAGGATGAACCTGCGGATGTGTCTGTAGATGTACGTACCACAGACAGGATGAACCTGCGGATGTGTCTGTAGATGTACGTACCACAGACAGGATGAACCTGCGATGTGTCTGTAGATGTGTCTGAACCTAGATGTACGTACCACAGACAGGATGAACCTGCGGATGTGTCTGTAGATGTACGTACCACAGACAGGATGAACCTGCGGATGTGTCTGTAGATGTACGTACCACAGACAGGATGAACCTGCGGATGTGTCTGTAGATGTACGTACCACAGACAGGATGAACCTGCGGATGTGTCTGTAGATGTACGTACCACAGACAGGATGAACCTGCGGATGTGTCTGTAGATGTACATACCACAGACAGGATGAACCTGCGGATGTGTCTGTAGATGTACGTACCACAGACAGGATGAACCTGCGGATGTGTCTGTAGATGAACCTGCGGATGTGTCGTACCACAGACAGGATGAACCTGCGGATGTGTCTGTAGATGTACGTACCACAGACAGGATGAACCTGCGGATGTGTCTTAAGATGTACGTACCAGACAGGATGAACCTGCGGATGTGTCTGTAGATGTACATACCACAGACAGGATGAACCTGCGGATGTGTCTGTAGATGTACGTACCACAGACAGGATGAACCTGCGGATGTGTCTGTAGATGTACGTACCACAGACAGGATGAACCTGCGGATGTGTCTGTAGATAGGTAGGTGGATCATCTCCTGGACTGGGTTGAAGTCTGGATCGTTCAGGTTTCTCAGAAACCACAGGACCCCAGGCCTCAGCACCTGACCCAACACAGCAACTCATCAACACACTAACAATGCAGTCAATGAGAAGGTCTCCAATGTCACCCTATATAGTGCACTGCTTTATTTTTATAATAAGAAATGTTTTAAGGGGTTTTATGTATTTTATTAAGATAGGATAGTGACGAGGAGACAGGATAGTGACGAGGAGACAGGAAAGTTAGAAGAGTTTGCGAGTCAGAAGGGCAAGATTCGGATTCTAACCAACGCCCAAATCTGTTAGCACTAGGCTGTACGGCCCACAGAACTAACCCTATGGGCCCTGGTCAAAAGTACCACACTATAAAAGGGAAAAGGGTGTCATTTGGGTCTCAGCCCTGTCCCCTACCTCTCTCAGTAGGAGGATGAAGGATGCGAAGTAGAAGACGTAGACCATTCCCACCAGCCAGTGGAGGAACATGGTGGTGCCTGGAGCAGATTTAAAACTCAGCTCTCTGTCCTTTAGAGACGCATCAAACATCTCCTGCAGAACAGATGGAAGAGAAACATGTTTTTATTTAAGAAAGCAGGGAGGAGAGAGAGAGCAATGTTTGATGATAAAGAGGTAGAGAGAGACAGGGGGGGACAGGTAGAGAGAGACAGGGGGGACAGGTAGAGAGAGACAGGGGGGGGACAGGTAGAGAGAGACAGGGGGGACAGGTAGAGAGAGACAGGGGGGACAGGTAGAGAGAGACAGGGGGGAGGTAGAGAGAGACAGGGGGTGTAGAGAGAGAGACAGGGGGGTGTAGAGAGAGACAGGGGGTGTAGAGAGAGACAGGGGGGTGTAGAGAGAGACAGGGGGTGGTAGAGAGAGACAGGGGGGGTAGAGAGAGAAAGGGGGGGGGGTAGAGAGAGAAAGGGGGGAGGAGAGAGAGACAGGGGGGAGGTAGAGAGAGACAGGGGGGAGGTAGAGAGAGACAGGGGGAGGTAGAGAGAGACAGGGGGGAGGTAGAGAGAGACAGGGGGGAGGTAGAGAGAGACAGGGGGAGGTAGAGAGAGACAGGGGGAGGGGTAGAGAGAGACGGGGGGAGAGGTAGAGAGAGACGGGGGGAGAGGTAGAGAGAGACGGGGGGAGAGGTAGAGAGAGACTGGGGGGAGAGAGAGACAGGGAGGGTAGAGAGAGACAGGGGAGGGTAGAGAGAGACAGGGGGGTAGGAGGTAGTAGAGAGAGACAGGGGGTAGGAGGTAGAGAGAGACAGGGGGTAGGAGGTAGAGAGAGACAGGGGGGGTAGAGAGACAGGGGGTAGAGAGACAGGGGGGTAGAGAGAGACAGGGGGGGTAGAGAGAGACAGGGGGAGGTAGAGAGAGACAGGGGGAGAGAGGTAGAGAGCAAGAAGAGAGACAGATTAGGAAGAAAGAAGAGGCATGTCTGTACTAAAGAGCAGATGTCGAGCCACCAGCCACAGATGAGGGGGAAAACTCCTATCTCCACGACGACCAGCAAAGAGACCTGGAACACACACACACCATGTTAAACACACACATGACAACAGGGACTATGCAGGAAAACACAGACAATTCATAAATCATTCATTGATGTCAAAGGAAGATTTACATTTAAAGAAGTTGCGCTACAACCTTCATTTAGTTTTCCTCTTAACGTCAAGTAGTTCTACACCGAGTGAACAAAACA
Organism: Oncorhynchus gorbuscha; assembly: GCF_021184085.1. Classification (NCBI taxonomy): domain Eukaryota; kingdom Metazoa; phylum Chordata; class Actinopteri; order Salmoniformes; family Salmonidae; genus Oncorhynchus; species Oncorhynchus gorbuscha. Next base: position 64,220,772 of record NC_060184.1, read on the forward strand.
TTAAGGACACCTTAATATTACGTTGCACCCCTTTTTGCCCTCAAAAACAGCCTCAATTTGTTGGGGACATGAACTCTACAAGGTGTTGAAAGTGATCCACAGGGATGCTGGCCCAGTTGACTCCAATGTTGTTACACAGTTGTGTCAAGTTGGCTGGTGGACTGTTCTTTGGGGCGGCAGCGTAGCCTAGTGGTTAAAGCGTTGGACTAGTTAGTAACCGAAAGGTTGCAAGATCGAATCCCGAGCTGACAAGGTACAAATCTGTAGTTCTGCCCCTGAACAAGGCAGTTAACCCACTAGTCAGTCATTGAAAATAAGAATTTGTTCTTAGCTGACTTGCCTAGTTAAATAAAGGTAATAAAATCTTGATAAACATGGGAAAGTGTTGAGTGGGGAATAAAACAGCAGTGTTGCTGGTCTTGACACTCTACTACCATACCCCTTTCAAAAGGAAAATCTCTTCACGCTCTGAATGGTAAACATACACAATCAATGTCTCAACATTCTTCTTTTACACATCTCATCCCCTTCATCTTGAAGTGGATTTAACAGGTGACATCAATAAGGAATCATAGTCTGTGTCATGGAAGGAGAAAGTGCGTTCCTAATGTTTTGTACGCTCAGTGTTTAATTTAATTCAGATTTACAGAAATAGATTTAAAACCTAGATTTAAAACCAAAATGTTACCTTGACAACAATATAGCAGACCCCTAGTAGACGGCGGGACCTCTGGAACCTGACCAGAGCCGCAAACCCCTGAGAGACACCAGTTAAGAACAAACACAGGTTGACACGAGAACAAGAGTGAAATTGTAGAGTCAAGTTCAGGACAGGATCAACAGTCCACAGGAACAGACAGCGATTCTTTTCACTGGAGTTATTTTGTGTTATAAGCAGTTATAAAAGGAAATATCATTCTGAATGTTTTTTTTCCCCCCACATCCCTGCTCCTCCTCCCAACATTAAGACACCTTATTCAGTCAATCACTATTTAAAACATTATAATAGGGCTTTGTCATCTGGACAGGCAAGGAAAGCTAGATGACTAACAATACTCTCTTTCATTTCTTGAACACTGCGCACCCAGGTCTCCAAGGTAAAACTGCATGGTCACAGGAAGTGATCGCCATCAGTAGGCGGAAGGATACGTGGCAGAGGATGAGCGTCATGGCCAGCAGGATGTACCCCACGATGGTCGTGATCAGGCCCTCGAAATGGGAAGCTTGAACCTAGAGAAGACACACACATTCAATATCATTCTGTGGTGGCAGAATTTGGGGTGAGCTGTTGTAACTTCTCCAGGGATATGTTCTGTGTTGGACTGTGATGTCATGCCTTTCATAGACTCCTGGTATGTCTGCAACCTAACACAAGGCCATTGCGCTCTGGGAATGGTTGCTTGTATAAAGAACTGTTATGTAAAACAATATGATAGTATTATTACCTCCCACTAAATAAGGGACATGGAACCATTTACTCTTGGAGTTCTTCCCTGTGAAATCAGAGATAGATCTCCCCTGCAGCCGATTGATTAAAGATCGTTCTATTACATCATAACAATAGTCACCGTCTTAATCTTTGGATCAAATTTTCCACAAAAATTCCATATCATTATACCTGTAAGTTTTGCTCAGAAAGGCAGGAGAAGTGTGACACAAACGTCTCCTTACATATTCCTCAAAGCCAAGTCCCACGACAGAGAAGTGACCAATGTGGTATGGACAGAACGCTGGAAGAGAGAACAAGAAGATATATCAAAGCTCCCAGGCTTATACTGAGCCCGACCACCGTACCAGGCTAGTTGGTTTTAAGAAGGGTATTACGCTAGAGAGAGTTTGTGTTCGTGTACTTACCGAACACCAGGATGAAGAGAGTGTTCAGAGACACAACCCAGAACACATGCTCCTGGAAGACGAGACAATGCAAAATGTCACGTCACTACTTTCTTGTGCTACTGCTTAGAAAACAAGACAACCCCTTCCTTCACTGCAATAACATCCCATATTAAGTCTGCTAATCATACTTTATACCAGGTGTGTTAATCATACCCTATACCAGGTGTGTTATTAATCATACCCCATACCAGGTGTGTTATTAATCATACCCCATACCAGGTGTGTTAATCATACACCATACCAGGTGTGTTAATCATACCCTATACCAGGTGTGTAAATATAACTCTATACCAGGTGTGTAAATATTACTCTATACCAGGTGTGTAAATATTACTCTATACCAGGTGTGTAAATATTACTCTTTACCAGGTGTGTAAATATTACTCTTTACCAGGTGTGTAAATATTAATTACTCTTTACCAGGTGTGTAAATATTACTCACTAAGAACACCAAGGAGCCATCCAGTCCAAGCATCTGAGGGGTGGAGAGAGACATTACGAGGTGATCGATGTAGTCATGGACAGTGTTGTGTCATGAAGTTGAGTCATGACAGATGTGTTGGAGATGCTGAAACTAAACCATTCTTACCCTCTCCCAGGTGAGCTCCTCTGCTGCTCTGTCCCATTCTAGAGCATTCCAGTTCATATCATCTACATGTAGACAGAGAGACAGAAACAGAGATGTAGAAAGAGAGAAAGTGAGAGAGATAAGGATAGAGATTGATAGAGCGAGAAAGAGATGGAGAGAAAGACATTCTATAACTTAGTACTGCCGTTGTCCTATGTTACCCGTCAGCTGAGGGCTGGCCTGAGTCTCCTACCTTGAGCTCCATTGTTGGCGTCCGCATCTTCAGCCGCCGCTCCCTCTTCTTCATTGTCTAGTTCTGGCTCCTCCCCCTGTTCTGGGAGGCCGTCTGGGGGCTCTGGTTCTGCCTCGTTGTGAGCTGGAGGGGCGGCGGGGGCAGGGGGGACTGCAGGGGGGTCATCAGCTGCTCCCTGACCTGCACCTGCAGCCTGGGGGAGGAATGTGGATGGAGGGGCTGTAAGTGTGTGTGAGATCTTGTGTGCGCATGTACGTGTTACTTTGTGTGCGTGTGTTACCTCGTTGGGCTGTTGTCCGGCTGCGTTGGGCTGGGGCTGCTGGTGGTGCTCCAGCCACAGTGGGGGACCACCATGGACAATCTGCTCTCTTAACCACACCAGGCTGATGAAAGCACACAGCGAACACGTCACCACGAAACAGCCCTGTAGACAGTCCGCCAGCAGGTTCTCTCTACCAGGAGGGGGAGGAGAGAAAGACAGATGAATGTTCTACAACACTGTGATTCAAAAAGGCATTCACATCTGAGTTCTTGTTGTAGGTTGGCAGGAATAATGCAACAATATCAAAAAGCTCTAAGAGCTTAAACAAGTGATGCCAGCAAGAGCAGTGTGAGGGTTTCTCTTTTTTATGATTACCTACAGTACTGGAAATGGAGAAAACATCTCATATGAGGAGGGGGTGAGGAGTTACAGAGTCTGATTGGCGAATGAGGAGGATATGACATCAGAACTCACGTGGAAAGCATGTCCAATGGCAGCGTCAGGAGCGAGCTCACGGAGCCGGTAAACAGACACTTGTAGATTCGACCTGAAGAGAAGAGGGAGACCGAGAGGAGCTATGGGCATCATCTCACCATTGGAGGAAACACTGAAGAGAGATGTATATAAAGTACCACAATCCATTCTTGGTTAGGAGCACAGCTCCCTCTTAGAATCAATTGAACAACTAAAACATTAACTGACAACTGAAGCCAAATGTGTTTAGTTGGGGGCAGCCTGAGTAATTGTATGAGAAACCCTTATATTGTAGGTTTAAGATAAATGATTAAATAAATTCTACCTAGAAACGTAACCATTAGGGGTTAGAGGTTATGTAGCATGAATAAGGAGTAATTAAAAATAATAAACACAGCTCCAGGTTGGAGGGGGGAAGAGAGGAATGCATGTTTGTGCCTAACGAAAACAAAGAGGCTCCTTAACCTATGTTTGAACCGACCCGGCAAGAACTCTGTGGATATAAAATAAGACAGCAAGAGCCCCTCCAGGTTTTCCGTATCTGGGGGGGACTGGAAGTGTCTGCTAAGTGGTAATAAACTGTGGTGAGACTTCAGGAGATAATCCAGATATATTGTGTGTCATGTATGTGTGTTAGTGAGTTGGAATGAACTTTTGAAGCTGCTTTGTCCTGGTCGGAGAGGAGGGACATTTTAAAACCTATGACATCATATGTAATATATAAACTGATGTACATGGTACTATGATCAGGGCTCTCGAGAATAAATGATTTAAAGTGATTTAAATTGAATTGGTTAATCAACACATATAGGAATTATTAAATTCCTTTAACAATTGTAATCCTGAATGTTTTCCTCACAGTCCTAATAGAGTGGATAGTGTACAAACTACAGTAAGATGGCGCTGACAGATATGGTCGCCTCGCTTCCTTAGGAAACTACGCAGTATTTAGTTTTTTTATGTATTATTTCTTACATTGTTACCCCAGGAAATTTTAGGTCTAATTACATACAGCCGGGAAGAACTATTGGATATAAGAGTGACATCAACTTACCAACATTACGACCAGGAATACGACTTTCCCAAAGCAGATTCTCTGTTTGAACCACCACCCAGGACAATGGATCTAATCCCAGAAGCCGACCCAAAACAATGTCGCCGCACAAGGGGCAGACAGAGCGGCCTCCTGGTCAGGCTCCGTAGACGTGCACATCGCCCACCGCTCCAGAGTATACTACTCACCAATGTCCAGTCTCTTGACAACAAGATAGATAACATTAGAGCAAGTGTTGCCTTCCAGAGAGAAATCCGAGATTGCAACATTCTCTGTTTCACAGAAACATGGCTCTCAGGATATATTGTCGGAATCGGTTCAGCCACCGGGCTTCTCCATGCATCGTGCCGACAGAGATCAACTCCTCTCTGGGAAGACGAAGGGCGGGGGTGTATGCTTCATGATTAACGACTCATGGTGTAATCATAACATAACTCAAGTCCTTCTGCTTACCCGACCTAGAATTCCTTACATATCAAATGCCGGCCATATTATCTCCCTAGATAATCTTGTGAGTTATCGTCAAAGCGGTGTACATTCCCCTTCAAGCAGGCACCAAGACAGCCCTCAACAAACTTCGCTGGACTCTATGTAAACTGGAAACCATATATCCTGAGGATGCATTTATTGTAGCTGGGGATTTTAACAAAGCAAATTTGAGAACAAGGCTACAATGTACCTAAATTCTAAAAGCATATTGATTGCACTACTCGTGGGTGTAATATACTCGAACACTGCTACTCTAACTTCCGCGATGCATACAAAGCCCCCCCCGCACTCCCTTTGGCTAATCCGACCACGACGCCATCTTGCTCCTGCCGTCTTAAAGGCAGAAACTCAAAACAGGATGTACCAGTGACTAGAACCATTCAACGCTGGTCTGACCAATCGGAATCAAAGCTTCAAGATTGTTTTGATCACGCGGACTGGGATATGTACCGGTCAGCCTCAGATAACAACATCGATCTGTATGCTGACTCGGTGAGTGAGTTTATAAAGAAGTGCATTGGAGAGGTTGTACCCATTGTGACTATTAAAACCTACCCTAACCAGAAACCGTGGATGGACGGCAGCATTCACACAAACCACCACATTTAAACACAGAAAGAGATCTGGGAATATGGCTGAATATAAACAGTGTAGTAATGCCCTCCACAAGGCAATCAAACAAGCAAAATTCCGGGACAGGGACGAAGTGGAGTCGTAATTCAACGGCTCAGACACGAGACGTATGTGGCAGACTCTACACGAAATTACGGACTATAAAAAGAAAAGCAGCCAGGTCACGGACACCAACGTCACGCTTCCAGACAAACTAAACACCTTCTTTGCCCGCTTTGAGAATAATACAGTGCGATCAAGTTTGCAGACTACACAACAGTAGTGGGCATGATTACCAACAACGAGACCGCTTACAAGGAGGAGGAGAGGGCCCTCGGAGTGTGGTGTCAGGAAAACAACCTCTCACACAACATAAAAAAAAAACAAAGGAGATGATCGTGGACTTCAGGAAACAGCAGAGGGAGCACCCCCTATCCACATCGAACAGGCAGCAGTGGAGAAGGTGTAAAGTTTTAAGTTCCTCAGCGTACACGTCACAGACAAACTGAAATGGTCCACCCACACAGACAGTGTGGTGAAGAAGGAGCAACAGCAATGTTACAGTACCTGGTGTCTCTCTGGAAGTAGATCCTCACCCTGAGCTTGTCTACTTTATTGTCCAGAGACTGAACATTAGCGAGTAATATACATTTACATTTACATTTAAGTCTGCCGGCAGCGTCTTGGAGCAGGCTCTGGAAAAAGTTAAATTGCCCTGGGGAGTACGAACAAAGGATCCAATTCCGGAAAGTCGTATTCCTGGTGGTAATGCTGGTGCGTTACCAGCAGTAGTTACCGCTCTTATATCCAAAAGTTATTTCTGGCTGTATGTAATAACACAAAAAACATCCTGGGCTAATAATGTAAGAAATAACACACAACAACAAGAAATAACACAACATCAAAAAATACTGCAAAGTAGCTTAGGAGCTAGAAGCAGAGCTGCCATGGCTGTCGGCCCATCTTTTTAACAATGGTGTGCTTTATGACCATGCAGACGCCTCAGTGGTTGAGTAGGCTGTTTGGAGTGTTTATCCAACCGGATTGAAAAAATAAAAATGGTGCTGCCCTCCCCCCCAAACGTTGCTTCCGGACAAGTCTCTTGCAAGGACTTAAGCAAGGATTTAAACCCGATCTAACATCTCTGGAGAGACCTGCAAATAGCTATGCAGCGACGCGCCCTATTCAACCTGATAGAGCTTGAGAGGACCTGCAGAGAAGAATGGGAGAAACTCCCCAAATACAGGTGTGCCAAGTTTGTAGCATCATACCCAAGAAGACTCAAGGCTGTAATTGCTGCTTCAACAAAGTACTGAGTAAAGGGGGTCTGAATACCTATGAAAAAAATAAAAAAACGTTGTTGCTTTGTCATTATGGCGTGGTGTGTGTAGATTGATGAGAACATGCGGTTTGTTGCTAACCTTACTTTGCTACCTGCCTAACTTCACCGTTTAAATTTTTTAATTACCTCGCTCGCTCGCTCAACTTCTTCACCCCGGATGCTTTATCTCGACGTGATTCATCAGGACCTCCAACAGCCGAAGCTAAGTAGTAACATTAACATTATGCCTTCCAATTGGAGTTGCTGTACTCACAATATACAGGAGAATGATCGCAATCGTTAGGCAAGGGTAATTTAAGTGTCGGAAATGATGAAACAGCATCTGTGCCACCAATAAGTACAGATAATAGTATAAATCCCCTCGCACGGTCCCCGCAGCCGGACAATTTTCTCATGGCTTCTGGAAGGAAATGCTGTAGGAATGCTCAACCGGTGTCGCTCATTCAGCTGACAGAAACTTTCAACCGGTTCTCCCCATTAAAAGCAGCGAGTCGGAGTCAGAGCCTTCTCTGGTCTCAACTCCTCCCGTTACAGGGTCTGAGAAGCAGAAGCCTCCCACCGTTGGCTCTGACAAATTGAACACCCTGGTCATTAGCGACTCCATTACCCGTAGTATTACACTTCAAAATAACCATCCAGCGATCATACACTGTTTACCAGGGGGCAGGGCTACGGACGTTAAGGCAAATCTGAAGATGGTGCTGGCTAAGGCTAAAACTGGCGAGTGTAGAGTATAGGGATATTGTTATCCACATCGGCACCAATGATTTTAGGATGAAACAGTCAGGGGTCACCAAGCGCAACATAGCTTCAGCGTGTAAATCAGCTAGAAAGAGTAACTGTCGAGTAACTGTCTCTGGCCCCCTCTCAGTTAGGGGGAGTGAGGAGCTCTACAGCAGAGTCTCACAGCTCAATCGCTGGTTGAAAACTGTTTTTTAGAATTTGTAGATAATTGGCCCTCTTTCTGGGACTCAACTACAAACAGGACCAAGCCTGGCCTGCTGAGGAGTGACGGACTCCATCCTAGCTGGAGGGGTGCTCTCATCTTATCTACGGACATAGACAGGGCTCTTACTCTCCTAGCTCCACAATGAAATTTGGTGCAGGCTAGGCAGCAGGCGGTAAGCCAGCCTGCTAGCTTAGTGGAGTCTGCCACTAGCACAGTCAGTGTAGTCAGCTCAGCTATCCCCATTGAGACCATGTCTGTGCCTCGATCTAGGTCGGGCAAAACTAAACATGGCAGTGTTCGCTTGAGCAATCTCACTGTTATAAAGACATTCTCCATTCCTGTTCTTATTGCAAGAGATTGTGATATCTCACATCTCAAAACAGGGCTACTTAATGTTAGATCCCTCACTTCCAAGGCAGTTATAGTCAAACTAATCACTGATCATAATCTTAATGTGATTGGCCTGACTGAAACCTCTTCATACTCTAGGGGCAGTATTTCATTTTCGGATAAAAAGACGTGCCAGTTTTAAGCGCAATATTTTGTCACAAAAAGATGCTCTACTATGCATGGAATTGATAGCTTTGGAAAGAAAACTGACGTTTCCAGAACTGCAAAGATATTCACTGTGAGTGCCCGAGAACAGAAGCTTCAGGCAAAACCAAGATGAAACTGCAACCAGGAAATGAACAGGATTTCTGAGGCTCTGTTTTTCATTATCTCCTTATATGGCTGTGAATGCAACAGGAATGAGCCTGCCCTTTCTATCGTTTCCCCAAGGGGTCTGCAGCATTGTGACGTATTTGCAGGCATATCATTGGAAGATTGACCATAAGAGACTACATTTGCCAAGTGTCTTGCGTGGAAATTGGTGCGCAAAACTCAGCTGCTGGTATTTTTCCATGGGATTCTGAGACAAAAGCATGCTTCCACGAACGGCATATCAATGAAGAGATATGTGACAAAACACCTTGAGGATTGATTCAAACAACGTTTGCCATGTTTCGGTCGATATTATGGAGTTAATTCGGAAAAAAGTTCGACGTTTTGGTCACTGAATTTTCGGTTAGTTTCGGTAGCCAAATGTGATGTACAAAACGGAGCAATTTGTCCTACACAAAGAATCTTTCAGGAAAAAACTGAACATCTGCTATGTAACTGAGAGTCTCCTCATTGAAAACATTTGAAGTTCTTCAAAGGTAAATTATTTTATTTGATTGCTTTTCTGGTTTTTGTGAAAATGTTGCGTGCTAAATGCTATGCTAAATGGTATGCTAGCTATCAATACTCTTACACAAATGATTGATTTTCTATGGTTCAAAAGCATATTTTGAAAATCTGAGATGACAGTGTTGTTAAGAAAAGGCTAAGCTTGAGAACAGGCATATTTATTTCATTTCATTTGCGATTTTTAGAAATCGTTAACGTTGCGTTTTGGTAATGAGCCTGAGGGTGTAGTTACGATCCCGGATCCGGGATGGCTAAGATCAAGAGGTTACACCTGATGAATTTTCCTGGTTACACGAGTGACCATATACCCCGCATATCCCGCAAAGGCGGAGGTGTTGCTAACATTTATGATAGCAAATTTCAATTTACAAAAAAAGAAACGACTGAGTTTGTCTTTTGAGCTTCTAGTCATGAAATCTATGCAGCCTACTCAATCACTTTATATAGCTTTTGTTTACAGGCCTCCTGGGCCAGATACAGTGTTCCTCACTGAGTTCCTATCGGACCTATATTCATATGGAAAAGTCCACAGACCAACTCCAAAAGGCTTTCGGAGCCATCATCGACTCAGTGGGTTTTGTCCAACATGTCTCCGGACCTACTCACTGCCAGACATGCTCTGCACCTAGTTTTGTCCTGTTGAATATATTTTGTAGATCTTTAATGTTTTTCTTCATAATCATGGATAATCGGACCACCATTTTATTACGTTTGCAATCGCAACAAATAATCTGCTCAGACCCCAACCAAGGATCATCAAAAGCCATGCTATAAATTCTGAGACAGCCCAAAGATTCCTAGATGCCCTTCCAGACTCCCTCCACCAACCCAAGGTACGTCAAGAGTACAAAAATCAGTTAATTAACTACCTAACTGAGGAACTCAATTTAATCTTGCATAATACCCTAGATGCAGTCACACCCCTAAATACAAAAAACATTTGTCATAAGAAACTAGCTCCCTGGTATACAGAAAATACCTGAGCTCTGAAGCTTCCAAATTGGAACAGAAATGGCGCAACACCATACTGGAAGACTTCCGACTAGTTTGGAAAGATAGTACCGTGCAGTACCGTGCAGTATCGAAGAGCCCTCACTGCTGCTCCACCAAACTGGAAGTCTTCCGACTAGCTTGGGAAGTTAGTACCGTGCAGTATTGAAGAGCCCTCACTGCTGCTCCACCAAACTGGAAGTCTTCCGACGAGCTTGGAAAGACAGTACCGTGCAGTATCGAAGAGCCCTCACTGCTGCTCCACCAAACTGGAAGTCTTCCGACTAGCTTGGAAAGACAGTACCGTGCAGTATCGAAGAGCCCTCACTGCTGCTACACCAAACTGGAAGTCTTTCGACTAGCTTGGAAAGACAGTACCGTGCAGTATCGAAGAGCCCTCACTGCTGCTCGATCATCCTATTTCTCCATCTTAATTGAGGAAAATAAGAACAATCCAAAATGTATTTTTGATACTGTCACAAAGCAAACTAAAAAGCAGCATCCCCAAGAGAGGATGGCTTTCACTTCAGCAGTGATAAATTCATGAACTTCTTTGACGAAAAGATCATGATCATTAGAAAGCAAATTACGGACTCCTCTTTAAATCTGTGTATTCCTCCAAAGCTCAGTTGTCCTGAGTCTGCACAACTCTGCCAGGACATAGGATCAAGGGAGACACTCAAGTGTTTTAGTACTATATCTCTTGACACATTGATGAAAATAATCATGGCCTCTAAACCTTCAAGCTGCATAGTGGACCCTATTCCAACTAAACTACTGAAAGAGCTGTTTCCTGTGCTTGGCCCTCCTATGTTGAACATAATAACGTCTCTCTATCCACCGGATGTGTACCAAACTCACTAAAAGTGGCAGTAATAAAGCCTCTTGAAAAAGCCAAACCTTGACCCAGAAAATATAAAAAACTATCGGCCTATATATCAAATCTCCCATTGCTCTCAAAAAATGTTGAAAAGCTGTTGCGCAGCAACTCACTGCCATCCTGAAGACAATATACAGTCACTGTCGTGATCTTCCTGTCTGGCTTGGGGTAGAAGCTGTTTAGAAGCATTTTTGCTTGCTGTGCAGTTGCAGAGAGAACAGTCTATGACTGGGGTGGCTGGAGTGTTTGACAATTTTGAGGGCCTTCCTCTGACACCACCTGGTATAGAGGTCCTGGATGGCAGGCAGCTTTGCCCCAGTGATGTACTGGGCTGTAAGCACTACTCTCTGTAGTGCCTTGTGGTCGGAGGCCAAGCAGTTGCCGTACCAGGCAGTGATGCAACCAGTCAGGATGCTCTCCACGGTACAGCTGTAGAACATTGAGGATCTGAGGACCCATGCCAAATCTTTTCAGTCTCTTGGGGGGGTAATAGGTTTTGTTGTGGCCTCTTCAGGACTGCCTTGGTGTGCTTGGACCAAGATAGTTTGTCGGTGATGTGAACAACAAGGAATTCTAAGCTCTCAACCTGCTCCACTACAGCCCCGTCGATGAGAATGGGGGTGTGCTTGGTCCTCCTTTTCCTGTAGTCCACAATCAACTCCTTTGTCATGATCACGTTGAGGGAGAGGTTGTTATACTGGCACCAAATATGAGCAAATCAGCCATTCTATGCAGTGTTCTATTATATACTGAACAGTGGTCAGTTAAATTCCCTTTGAATAACCCTTTGAATAACCCTGAGTGTTCTATTATATACTGAACAGTGGTCAGTTAAATTCCCTTTGAATAGCCCTCAGTGTTCTATTATATACTGAACAGTGGTCAGTTAAATTCCCTTTGAATAACCCTTTGAATAACCCTCAGTGTTCTATTATATACTGAACAGTGGTCAGTTAAATTCCCTTTGAATAACCCTCAGTGTTCTATTATATACTGAACAGTGGTCAGTTAAATTCCCTTTGAATAACCCTCAGTGTTCTATTATATACTGAACAGTGGTCAGTTAAATTCCCTTTGAATAACCCTCAGTGTTCTATTATATACTGACCAGTGGTTAGTTAAAGTCCCTTTGAATAACCCTCAGTGTTCTATTATATACTGAACAGTGGTCAGTTAAATTCCCTTTGAATAACCCTTTGAATAACCCTCAGTGTTCTATTATATACTGAACAGTGGTCAGTTAAATTCCCTTTGAATAACCCTCAGTGTTCTATTATATACTGAACAGTGGTCAGTTAAATTCCCTTTGAATAACCCTCAGTGTTCTATTATATACTGAACAGTGGTCAGTTAAATTCCCTTTGAATGACCCTTTGAATAACCCTCAGTGTTCTATTATATACTGAACAGTGGTCAGTTAAATTCCCTTTGAATAACCCTCAGTGTTATATTATATACTGAACAGTGGTCAGTTAAATTCAATGTGTTTTATTGAGTAGAGGTGTGCATTTCAATTCAAGGTTTTTGGACAACATTTAGAAAACTTGAACAAGCGTCCTATGGACGGAGCAAACAGAATGCTAGGCCACTGATTTGTTTACCACCATGGTTTCATTATTCTCCACGGAATCGTGATACTTGGCCTGGTATCGTATCGTTTGTAAAATGTTAGCATCATGACAAGCCTAGTACAAATAATGAAACGCACCAGTGGGATTTACCGAACTGGGAAATGATAATACAACGCTGGTCCACTTCTAATTCTCCTGATCCTGTAAAACCATTACACACTGAAACTTTACTTAGTGTGTGTGTGTGTGTGTGTGTGTGTGTGTGTGTGTGTGTGTGTGTGTGTGTGTGTGTGTGTGTGTGTGTGTGTGTGTGTGTGTGTGTGTGTGTGTGTGTGTGTGTGTGTGTGTGTGTGTGTGTGTGTGTGTGTGTGTGTGTGTGTGTGTGTGTGTGTACAGGTTCTTATGTGAGTGATACAGTACTTAAGAGTAAAGTGTTGACGTATTGGTGTGTGTGTCCGCGTATGTCAGTCTACTCACATGCAGTGAGGGGAACCACCCCCAGCCATGCGAAGGCCACCAGTGTGTAATGAAACCAGTATCGTATGGCCGTGCCCACACTGGTCAGCAGGCCAGCACAGATGTCCTGGATGGGCAGGCGGGGGGGCATGTCTGGGGAGTAAACTGGAGCACAGACAGCAGGGACAGAGAGAGAGGGATGAGACACTCCATGTTCAAAGTTACAAACTTAGTCAATAACTTAGACAGAATAATAAGGTTGAGAAATGACTTAAAAATAACAAAAAGTGTGTAGAACCTAAAAGGTTTTTTGAGTCTGTCCCAATAGGATAACCCTTTGAATAACCCGTTTGGGTTCCAAATAGAAAACCGGTTTCTAAGACTGTATTCAATGGCAGAGCTTCCCAGTCTGAAGTCATCCCCTTGTAACGGAGCACGTTTTTAAACTGACAGGTCAATGCCACGGACGGGTACTTACTTGGTGTGAAAGCAAATCTGTGCTTGCATAATTCACAGTACTCCTTTCTGCTGTGCTTCAGCCACTGGACCAAACTGTAAACAACAACAATAGTAAAAGAGGTGTGTTGTAGGGGAGGAACTAACATGTGCAAGTGCAGGCATGGAATACTGGCTTCCTCACTCAAGCAGGGCAATTCAGTTCAACTCACATGGGGCGATGTGTGGGTGGTATGTGGGGTGTGGTGCGTGTGAACGCGAGTGAAACAGAGAACAGCCCACACTGAACCGCCCACAAGACTCTTTCATACATACACCTCAGTCCATTCATTCATAAGCCCACCATCCTATAATGCCTTCTATAAGACTGAGTATAACGCTTGCTACTGTAACCCTGAGCTGTCTAGTATTCGTGATTCTGTGGTACTAATTTGCGCTGTAATGTGAATAAAATATTACAACACACACACACAGGTAGTGCCCAGTTAGGCCTACATGTTAATAACACCATGAATTCTAAGTGTAACTAACTAAGCCTAGGTAACATGGTATCTATATGTCCAGCTTAATGAATAGTGTGTGACCAGTATTCTGACCCAACAGGGGCTATTAGAGATCAGTGACATAATAACAGAGGAGATATTGTGGCGGCAGGTAAGTGGTAAGAGCATTGAACTTGTAACCGAAAGGTTTCAAGATTGAATCCCCGAGCTGACAAAGTAAAATTCTGTAGTTCTACCCCTGAACAAGGCAGTTAACCTACTGTTCCTAGGCTGTCATTGAAAATAGGAATTTGTTCTTAGCTGACTTGCCTAGTTAAATAAAGTTAAAATATTCTCAGAAAGGGGATGATGTCAATGACACAGTACTTCTATACCCAGAGAAGCAGAGTGTGTTTGTGACCTGCAGTAACCCAGGCTTATCACATTTCATAACCTGAGTCTGCAGCAGTAAACTGTAGTTCAGGAGGGTTCTGACTGCTTATTAGAGGCCGACCGATTATGCTTTTTCAAAGCCGATACAGATTAATTTGCCTTTTTAAAATATTTTTTATGTATTTGTAATAATGACAATTACAACAATACTGAATGAACACTTATTTTAACTTAATATAATACATCAATAAAATCAATTTAGCCTCAAGTAAATAATGAAACATGTTCAATTTGGTTTAAATAATGCAAAAATAAAGTGTTGGAAAAGAAAGTAAAAGTGTAATATGTTCCATGTCAAATATGTGCCATGTAAGAAAGCTAACGTTTCAGTTCCTTGCTCAGAACATAAGAATATATGAAAGCTGGTGGTTCCTTTTAACATGAGTCTTCAATATTCCCAGGTAAGAAATTTTAGGTTGTAGTTATCATAGGAATTATAAGACTATTTCCCTCTATACCATTTGTATTTAATTAACCGTTGACTATTGGATGTTCTTATAGTCACTTTAGCATTGCCAGTGTAACAGTATAGCTTCCGTCCCTCTCCTCGCTCCTATCTGGGCTCGAACCAGCAACACAATGACAACAGCCACCACATCGAAGCAGCGTTACCCATGCAGAGCAAGGGAACAACCACTCCAAGGCTCAGAGCGAGTAGCGTGCGCTAACTAGCCAGCCATTTCACTTCGGTTACACCAGCCTCATCTCGGGAGTTGACAGGCTTGAAGTCATAAACTGCGCAATGCTTGACGCACAACAAAGAGCTGCTGGCAAAACACACGAGAGTGCTGTTTGAATGAATGTTTACGCGCCTGCTTCTGTCTACCACCGCTCAGTCAGATACTTAGATACTTGTATGCTCAGTCAGATTATATGCAACGCAGGACACGCTAGATAATATCTAGTAATATCTTTAACCATGTGTAGTTAACTAGTGATTATGAATGATTGTTTTTTATAAGACAAGTTTAATGGTAGCTAGCAACTTACCTTGGCTTACTGCATTTGCGTAACAGGCAGTCTCCACAACGAGAGCGAGGCAGGTCATTATTGCGTTGGACTAGTTTAACTGTAAGGTTGCAAGATTGTGAGCTCAGGGGAACCAATGTGAAAATCTGTCGTTCTGCCCCTGAACGCGGCAGTTAACCCACCGTTCCTAGGAAGTCATTGAAAATAAGAATGTGTTCTTAACTGACTCGCCAAGTTAAATAAAGGTGTAAAAAAAAAAAATTGGCAAAAATACCGATTTCCGATTGTTATGAAAACTTGAAATGGGCCCTATTTAATCAGCCATTCCGATTAATCGATCAACCTCTGCTGCTTATCATCAATAATCTGTAGCTAATAGCTTAAATGACAAATCAGCAACTTTCCACAGTACCCCAGGTTCTAATTTTAATAACAAAGTATGCTATTTTAGAAGCCACTAATTGTCAAAAAGTGTAGCTAGGCCTGAATGTTTTTCTAATCTTCAGTTTGCTCCTCTGTATTGCCACCCTTGGTTGGAAAGTGAGATGAGAGGAATAACAATACTGTCACTACTTCTGTATCCCGAACCAGCACACACTACCCAATAAATGTACCAGCAGCATGGCATTAACTCCCCAGCGCTGAACAATTAACTACTGGGTTATGTAAGTCAATGATTGTGCCCTAGCTGTTGCCACACTGTGTGTGTAATGTAGAGTTACACTAGCAGGCCTTGAGGCTAAGCCTATCATTCTCACTCAATGGAAAAACACATTGTTATTTTAGACCTCAGTCTAAAATAGTCTCAATGACTGGCTGCTATCCTTTGTGTTATTTCAGCACACCCAGCTAATTGTTTTTCCTTTGTTAGAGCCACACTGCAGAGAAACCAGCTGGGAAAGCAGACAAATGTAGGGTGGTCACTTGGACGCAGGCCAAAACCATCACCTCAGGACAGTCTTAGGTAAAAACTAGGGAGGGGGAGGGCTATTAATATTAGGCCTACATACAGTGGACTCATGATAAGTAAAACAATCTTGAGGTCCCAATTCAATGACATTCATCGTAATTGCTCCTGACGACTGCATACTCACAGTGTGGTCAAGTCAGACAAATAGCCACTCACCATTCCTGATGAATGAACTTGATACTGCCGGTGCATACACAGGGGTGGTACAGGGGCTTGTCTGGAGTCCCCTCCGAACGACACACACGACATATATCTGCTACAAACAGACAAAGTAGGAAGATATTCGTTAATTTGTTCAGAGAAACACCTTATTTCATTTTGGATGGCTCGTGTCACTGTTTGGGCGTCTGCCGAAGAAAAATGTGTTTGCAGCTGACGTTGGCAAGGTAAACTAACGTTACCCACAGTCTCAAACATGTGGTCTCTAATAGTAGTGTGAATCAGCTAACGTTAGCTGACGTTACAAGTAACGTTAGACTGACTGTAAAATGACATTTACCTTCATCTGCCGTTTCCATTTTACTGGATGACGCGCTCCCCTCTCTGTAGCAGTAGTTTGCTATCGCAAACCCATTCACAACGCGAAGGCCAGTGTTTTTAGTCGATTTGGAATAGACTAGCTAGCTAGCTATCCTTGATAAAATGGTGTCCACTTTGATGGACACTACAATCACAGTCTTGACTTGTTTCGTGACACGCGCAGTCAGAACACGATCGAGGTTCCTTTTCACTGCAAGCTAATGTATGTTGGACCGGTAGCAGTTGTCAAACGGAGATCAATAGCAAGCATAGCTAGCTACCTTTTACTTTAAAATTCAACACGATCAAGGCGACGATTAGGTACCTAGCTAGATCCCTTTGACCCGTCACAACATTGATGCCTTGCGACAGTGTGCGCCGCTTTCTGGCCGCGGTGGCAGCTTTTGGATTTGGTCACGTAATGTTACGTGGGGATTGTGTTTTCTGACACGTGTAGATAGTGACACCCTGAGGTATTTCGCTGTTACTACATCATACCAATATGTGACTGAATACCATTTTCCTTTCGATTGATGTCTGATCCACCACTTTACACACCGTTCTGGTCTTTACAGTTCATACCGGAATGTAATGTGGTAACTGCACATAGTATACCTTACAAATCCTCACATTACCAAAGGTCAAGTATGAGTAACTTATGTCATACCAATTACATCACTGGCGCTGTGGCTTAGTTGGTTAAAGCGCCTGTCTAGTAAACAGGAGATCCTGAGTTCGAATCTCAGCAGTGCCTTTTTGAGACGGTAAATTAATACAGTTCGGAAGTGTGCTAGCTGAAACAGGTTGAGGCGTCTTGAATGATTATTACACGTTTGTATTTTTTACACTCAAAAAGCGCTTTTTAAATCGTTCAATTTTTTTTGAATGAACTTCAGACTGGGTAATAACAAATGTAACTCGCTATTTGAACAGGGCGTTCCTTGCGGTCAGCAGGTGACCAGGATTCGCATGATTATCTTCAGCCTCAGAAGAAAAACTCAACTGAACTCTAAGCGGGAAGGGAAAAAAATTACATTTCATTCTACAAAGTCCCCGTTTCAGAGTATGAGTTTTAGTCAGAAATAACAATAAAGTGGCCAAATAAGTGATCTATTAAATAAATAGTAACACTCAAATCCCAATTTTAGCCATTGCCTAAGCCCTTCAAATAAAATATAAAAAAATGTATTCAGGTGAGAAATTGTGGGTGGGGGAAATTGCTAATAAACGGGTGAAAGTAAACGGTACGGTCTGGTAAATAGTGGGGGAACTGTACCAGTAAAGCATGAGCCGATCACAATAACAAAAT
This sequence comes from Oncorhynchus gorbuscha, assembly GCF_021184085.1. Classification (NCBI taxonomy): domain Eukaryota; kingdom Metazoa; phylum Chordata; class Actinopteri; order Salmoniformes; family Salmonidae; genus Oncorhynchus; species Oncorhynchus gorbuscha. The sequence continues at coordinate 64,238,956 of NC_060184.1, forward strand.
GTCAGGAAAACTAGGCTATTACACCACTTAAAAAAAATATTCCACATGTCAGAGGGATGAAAATGGAGCGAATGGACTTGAATACGGATGGTATAGCCTACCTATACTAAATGCGATGTGGTTCCACGAAAACACTGACATTTTGCCAATGCAGAGACGTGTGGCCAATTTCACAGACGCGCTGACAGCACTGGTCTCATAATTTCGGGCCTAAAGACAATCGACAAATGGCATTATGCTATTTTGTGTAACAGATGTCTCTTTCCATGTACCACTGTTTGGAGGCTGGAAATATGTTGCACTTGGATGAACGTGCACGGTCAGCCTAGAAAAGCGTTGGGGTCGGGGACAACTATTACCCAGTGGTGTTAAGTACTTAAGTAAAAATACTTTCAAGTACTACTTAAGTCTTTTTGGGGGGTGTATGTACTTTACTTGACTATTTTTATTTTTGACTTTTACTTCACTACATTCCTAAAGAAAATAATGTACTTTTTACTCCATACATTAGGCCTCCATTGTAAATAATAATTTGTTCTTTACTGACGTGCCTAGTTAAATTAAGATTAAATAATCATTTACTGGTTGAAATCTGGTAGGGACCTCTTATAACCAGTCATAAATATACATTTTGGGGGTAGGTAAACGCAGTGGTGGAAAAAGTTCCTAGTTGTCATACTTGAGTAAAAGTAAAGATACCTTAATAGAAAATGACTCACATAAAAGTGAAAGTAATCCAGTAAATTTCAACTTGAGTAAAAGTCTAAAAGTTTTTGGTTTTAAATATACAGAAGTATCAAAAGTAAATGTAATTGCTAAAATATACTTAAGTATCAAAAGTAAAAGTACAAATAACAAAAAAAAATCATTGTATTAAGCAAACCAAACGTCACAATGTTCTCGTTTTTTAAATGTATGGATTGCCTGGGGCACACTCCAACACTCAGACATAATTTACAAACAAAGCATTTGAGTCCACCAGATCAGACGCAGTAGGGATGACGAGGGATGTTCTCTCGATAAGTGTGTGAATTTAACAATTTTCTCTCCCGCTAAGCATTCAAAATGTAACGAGTACTTTTGGGTGTCAGGAAAAATGTATGTAGTAAAAAGTACATTATTTTCTTTAGGAATGTAGTGAAGGTAAAAGTTGTCAAAAATATAAATAGTAAAGTACAGATACCCCCCAAAACGACTCAAGTAGAACTTTAAAGTATTCATACTTAAAAGTACTTTACACCATTGGGTAAACGTAGTTGTACCTGATCCCAACGCTTTCTCACTAAATCATACTTACCAGAAGTCCACTGGCACTCGCAAAAAAATATGGTTCTGTACAGTTTGTTCATATTGGTAAGGCGCCGAGTTACGGATAACTATTGCCACTTGCAGTGTAAGTTCGAATGCCCATGGCGCGCAAAAAAACGTAGAAATTTTAATTCTCATTCATTGAAAATTAAGATTAGTGGCTCAATTAAATCCAACCCGCATTGAAGTAGTTACGCAGTATGTATTTTTCCAATAGTCAAATTAACTCATGGATTGGGCTTGGGTACAGTATAAAAACCAACAACTACTATCAGGGCGACCCCTCTCACTGGCATGATTTCACTTTCAGAATTAGAATTGTGTGGACACGGGATGAATATTGAAAATAAAGGGATTGAAGAAAATCTGCTCCATTAGCCAGAAGAGGACAGGCCACCCCCCCGAGCCTGGTTCCTCTAGGTTTCTTCCTATGTTCCAGCCTTTCTAGGGAGTTATTCCTAGCCACCATGCTTCCACATCTGCAATGCTTGCTCTCTGGGGTTTTAGGCTTGGTTTCTTATAAGCACGTTGTGACAACTGCTGATGTAAAAAGGTCTTTTATAAAAGTGTGATTGATTGATTATAATTCACAAACATTGAACAATGAGTCAACTGTTTTAACAGACTGCACCACCAATCAGTCAAAGTGGTTTGAAAAACAATACGAGTTGACCATTGTCACCTATTTCATGTTACAATGGCTGTAGCTATGAATAGAAACGTATAATCCTCATAGCCTACCCGTAAAAGCATGTAAAAGGGAAAGATGAATGGATCAAAGTACAGAGAGATCCTTAACGAAAACCTTCTGCAGAATGCTTAGGACCTCAGACTGGGGTGAAGGTTCACCTTCCAACAGGACAACGACCCTAAGCACAAAGCCAAGACAAAGCAGAAGTAGCTTCGAGACAAGTCTCTGAATGTACTTGAGTGGCCCAGCCAGAGCCTGGACTTGAACCCGATCTCACATCTCTGGAGAGACCTGAAAATAGCTGTGCAGTAACGCTCCCCATCCAACCTGACAGAGCTTGAGAGGATCTGCAGAGAAGAATGGGAGAAACTCCCCAAATACAGGTCTGCCAAGCTTGTAGCGTCATACCCAAGAAGACTCAAATCAAATCCAAGTTTATTTATCACGTGCGCCAAATATAACAGGTGTAGACTGTACAGTGAAATGCTTACTAACAAGCCCTATCCAACAGCGCAATGTTTAAGTAAATATTAGGTAAACAATAGATAAGTAAAGAAATAAAAACAAAACAGTAAAATGACAGTGAAAATAACAGTAACGAGGCTATATACAGGTGGTACCAGTACAGAGTCAATATGAGGGGGCTCTGGTAAGTTGGGCTAATTCAGGTAATGTGTACATGTAGTTAAAGTGACTATGCATAGGTGATAAACAGAGAGTAGCAGCAGAGTAAAAGAGGGGGTTGGCGGTTGGGGGGTGGAGGGACACAATGCAAATAGTCCGGGTAGCCAATGTGCGGGGGCATCGGATAGTCGGGCTAATTGAGGTAATATGTACATGAATGTATAGTTAAAGTGACTGCATAGATGATAAACAGAGAGTAGCAGCAGCGTAAAAGAGGGGTTGGCGGGACACAATGCAAATAGTCCGGGTAGCCATTCGATTACCTGTTCAGGAGTGTTATGGACTCCAAGGAACTTGAAGCTCTCAACCTGCAACACTACAGCCCTGTGGATGAGAATGGGGGTGTGCTCGGTTCTCCTTTTCCTGTAGTCCACAATCATCTCCTTTGTCTTGATTACATTGAGGTATAGGTTGTTATTCTGGCACCACCCGGCCAGGTCGCTGACCTCCTCCCTATAGGCGGTCTCGTCATTGTTGGGGATCAGGCCTACCACTGTTGTGTCGTCTGCAAACTTAACGATAGTGTTGGAGTAGTGCCTGGCCAAGTAGTCTTGGGTGAACAGGGAGTACAGGAGGGGACTGAGCAAGTACCCCTGAGGGGCTCCAGTGTTGAAGATCAACGTGGCAGATGTGTTGCTACCTATCCTCACCACCTGGGGGCGGCCCGTCAGGAAGTCCAGGATCCAGTTGCAGAGGGAGAGGTTTAATCCCAGGATGCTTAGCTTAGTGATGAGCTTTGAGGGCACTGTGGTATTGAACGCTGAGCTGTAGTCAATGAATAGCATTCTCATGTAGGTGTTCATTTTGTCCAGGTGGGAAAGGGCAGTGTGGAGTGCAATAGAGATTGCATCATCTGTGGATCTGTTTGGGTGGTATGCAAATTGGAGTGGGTCTAGGGTTTCTGGGATAATAGTGTTAATGAGACTTTCAAGTTTAGCAAAGTAACCGTCCAGAAAATATTGATCCCTGCCCCGTCAGTCCTGCTTAATACTCCAATTTAAAAGTAGAGAAGCATTCATTACTAATGATACACTGACTATTCCAGAAGACGACATTAAAGTAGTGTATGAACAGTCAATATTTCATCTTTCTATACTTATTTGAAATAAATATCAGGCTGGAATGTTCATCTTTCAAAATGTTGAATGCTGCAGTCATCCAGCAGTGTGTTCGATCTCCTGTGCTCACAGACGGACCAAAGGTGGCCTATACTGCTTTGATGAATGGAAGATATGTGGGTCCCTACTGAAACCACCCTAGTCTACAACAACATCGGCACAGCCTACAATCCAACTACAGTTATTACATTTGTGGAAGTTAATAATTGTAAACTCAGCAAAAAAGTTCCCGGACATGTGTAAATATTTGTATGAACATAACAAGATTCAACAACTGAGACATAAACTGAACAAGTTCCACAGACATGGAATAATGTGTCCCTGAACAAAAGGGGGGTCAAAATCAAAAGTAACAGTCTGTGTGGCCACCAGCTGCATTAAGTACTGCAGTGCATCTCCTCCTCATGGACTGCACCAGAGTTGCCAGTCCTTGTGAGACGTTACCCCCACTCTTCCACCAAGGCACCTGCAAGTTCCCGGACATTTCTGAGGGGAATGGCCCTAGCCCTCACCCTCCGATCCAACAGGTCCCAGACGTGCTCAATGGGATTGAACACTGACATTCCTGTCTTGCAGGAAATCACGCACAGAACGAGCAGTATGGCTGTTGGCATTGTCATGCTAGAGGGTCAGGATGAGCCTGCAGGAAGGGTACCACATGAGGAAGGAGGATGTCGTCCCTGTAACACACAACGTTGAGACTACCTGCAATGACAACAAGCTCAGTCCGATGATGCTGTGACACACTAAGCCAGACCATGATGGACCCTCCACCTCCAAATTGATCCAGAGTACAGGCCTCAGTGTAACACTAATTTCTTCAACAATAAACGCGACTCCGATCATCACCCCTGGTGAGACCAAACTGCGACTGTCTGGTCCAGCGACGGTGGGTTTGTGCCCATAGGCGACGTTGTTGCCTGTGATGTCTGGTGATGACCTGCCTTTACAACAGGCCTACAAGACCTCAGTCTAGCCTCTCTCAGCCTATTGCAGCCTATTGCAGTCTGAGCACTGATGGAGGGATTGTGCGTTCCTGGTGTAACTCGGCCAGTTGTTGCTACCATCCTGTACCTGTCCCGCAGGTGTGATGTTCAGATGTACCAATCCTGTGAAGGTGTTGAAACACGTGGTCTGGCACGGCGATCAGCTGTCCATACTGTCATTATATTACGTACTGTCAGGGGTTGAATTACACATTGATCACATGGGGCAAGCCAGGAGAGCCCTCATAATAGCGGGCTGGTCCTTCATTAACATATCAAACGTATGGGCGAGCCGATGTTCCCATTTCTAATGATAATAGGGGTGACATAGACGCATCCTGATAAAAGTTGAGCTAACAGCACATTGCTAGGTCTTATCAAACCTGTTGTAACCAGGGGCTGTATAGCTCTACTGGCGTTGAAGACTTTGAAGCTATCCAGATGACCCTTAACATCTGGACTGAGCTGAGAGACATGGCAGTGGAACAGAGTGGAGCTGGCTGTCACCAAGTCTGAACTGCAATGCCAAATAAACAATGTAGACCACAAGACCGTGTTGACCACAAGAGGGAGCCACTGGCAATAAACTCACTCACCTCCTATCAATGATGAATGATCTTTATTTGTACATCCAAACAAACAACTCAACAATGGCGTCGAGCATAGATGTAAGTCTCACCTTCAAAACTAGTGTTCTTCTCGTCACGAGTTACTAATCCAAACTGATTAAATAATCCATTACGGAAATTGTATCCTATGAATTTGGATTAATAACTTATTTTATGAAATACAGACAAAAAACAACAAAAAAAGAGTAAGTCACAGCTCAATTCCTGGTACAGTGGGTGAGACAGGACACGACCATGGGACAGTAAACACACTGATCAGCCACACGCTATGGAGGGGACATCAGCTAGCAGTGTACACCTACATAGCAAACCTGTTGGAGACAAGCAAAACAGTGCAGCGAAATTAACGGACATCTTTTAGTGTCAGTGTGTCCAATTATCACGTCATGACAATGTATATGACATTTTTGTTTCCAACCCCAGTGCCGTGCCTTGTCAAGTCTCTGGTAAAAGAGGTTCTCAAGCTCAGGAGATCACTTGGATTAATGAAGGTTCAATCATTTAGAGAGTGAAAGGAGGTTGTTGTTACTGTAAGGATGTCCACATGATTGACAGGGGGCCTGGGCCAATGGCATCAGGGCAGAGAGGAAAGAGCTGGAGTCAGTGTCCAATCACTGTTCATTGTTACAGTTTAGTTCTGTGTTTATAGTGGTAACCATAGAGAATCCCCAAGGCGGGTTAGGCAAGTTCCACTTCCTCTATTGAAAACATCTTCAGCCATGTCCCAATCACATTAAATGGCTTCCTTTCCTTTAGGAAGGACCACCGAAAAGTCAATGGGTAAGATTCCACCACATTGTTTTCATCTGTCGTACCATATTACTCCAATTCTGTTCCTTCCCATTCATCTCCTTGAAGTGAACACACTTCAAGGAGAGAGGGAAGAATCGGAACTGGGGTCTTGTCTAATTTCAGGTTCAGTGGTTTAGAAGGAAAGTAGGTAAGGAAAGGGAGCTTTTTAAGACTGTTGGGACGCGGACCAGCACAGAGGGCTCAGTGTGCTGCAGTTGCCTAAGTAAACCCAACAATTCATATTATTGGCTCAGGGCAGAGTTTTGAGAGAAGTTGGGGAGGGACTACTGGACAATAGTAGGGTGAAAGATCAGTTCACAGATTAGAAGTTTGGAAAAAGAGCAGCAGTTTGTCCACTGATGACCACTGATCGTCTGCTAGCCCTCCTACGCTTTACCCCCCTCTTCTAGTTGGGATGAAGACTCTGACGGGGCCTGGCTCTTTTCAGCATCCTCTCCTTCACCTAAGAGAAAGAGGAATACAATTCATGTATTAATAATGACTCTAAATGACATCATTACATCTGACGTCAGAGAGAGAGAGAGAAAGAGAGAAAGAGAGAAAGAGAGAGAGAGCAGAAGGGCGTTTGAGTTGAGTCATCCGCTAAAGCGACTATAAGACATATTGACTGATGTCACCATGTAAATATGGACAGCAGGACAACACTATTGGTGAATCTTAATTGCATAATCCTTCCGTCCTCTCTCCTTGCCTCCTTCTCAAAACCCACTGGAGGAGAAGGTCAGAGGAGAGGGTCCTCTGGCTTTCTCATCCAATGGGTTTTGAAAAGAAGGTCAGGAGAGAGGGGTGAGGAATATGCAATTGAGATTCTCCCTATGAGTTATCAAGGGAAACGCATGGCTCATCTGGCCGCCTGTCGGTTTCAACTTCCTGCGTTGGCCAAATTGGCATTATCTTGGCATTGTCACACTTTCTCCCATATGTCATGTAAAACAACACATCGCCCTGCTACAGAAAGAGATGAAGAGATAATATAGGCCAATTTATAAAACACAGGTCCTGGCAAGTCTGGATTTTGTCTCAAGTTGAAACACCAAATGAATCTTTCATTAGCTTCCTGACCAACAGCTGAATTATGCTAGCCAAGTTTTGAAACAGAGTGTTTGTCCAATGCTCTCACCGGATTTGTTGATGTTGAGCTGAGCCAGGTCGTGTGATAGGTCGCTGGGTCCCTGTGCCTCAGGGGATTGTGGGATGTCGTGTACGGCGTTCCGTCGGCCGGTCCGCTGTGAAGCGATGAAGTCTTCATATGTCGCCTCCACATCAGTCATAGCTGATACACCTCAACATAGCAGGGCCTGGGAGACAGGGGAACACACACACACAATGGAAACACACTTACAGTCTCCCAGGGCAGTGGAGGGATTACCCTGTGCCATAAACCAGCCATCTGCTGAGCGGAGCCAGAGGGAAAGCCTTGCTGGTTTTTTTAGTTAGCACCCAGTGCACCCAGTCCCTACAACATAAGTGATATTGCCATGGGGGTTAGGGGGACATGTAATTTATTTAAAATAAAATAAAAAAGCAGGAAATTAGCTTTAAAGTAGCTGTCCAGTGTTTACAGATTTCTATAAATTTGACCTATAATTAATTACAATATGTGAAATAATTACTTAGTTTTGTTATTATGTTAAAATGCAGCTTTTCTGTGTTGGAAAGGTGTGGGCATACCCCAACACCAGAATGGTGTGGGCATTCCCCAACACCAGAATGGTGTGGGCATTCCCCAACACCAGAATGGTGTGGGCATACCCCAACACCAGAATGGTGTGGGCATACCCCAACACCAGAATGGTGTGGGCATACCCCAACACCAGAATGGTGTGGGCATACCCCAACACCAGAATGGTGTGGGCATACCCCAACACCAGAATGGTGTGGGCATACCCCAACAACAGAATGGTGTGGGCATACCCCAACACCAGAATGGTGTGGGCATACCCCAACACCAGAATGGTGTGGGCATACCCCAACACCAGAATGGTGTGGGCATACCCCAACAACAGAATGGTGTGGGCATACCCAACACCAGAATGGTGTGGGCATACCCAACACCAGAATGGTGTGGGCATACCCAACACCAGAATGGTGTGGGCATACCCAACACCAGAATGGTGTGGGCATACCCCAACACCAGAATGGTGTGGGCATACCCCAACAACAGAATGGTGTGGGCATACCCCAACAACAGAATGGTGTGGGCATTCCCCAACAACAGAATGGTGTGGGCATTCCCCAACAACAGAATGGTGTGGGCATTCCCCAACAACAGAATGGTGTGGGCATTCCCCAACAACAGAATGGTGTGGGCATTCCCCAACAACAGAATGGTGTGGGCATACCCCAACAACAGAATGATGTGGCCATATACCAGTCATTAAAAAAATATTCATGCGAGTAGACTGCTGTTTGGCAATCTCATCCTCCTCAGGAGGCATCATCGTCTATATTGTGTTTTCAAAATACCCTTCAATAGAGGCATAAAAAGTAATGTCAAACGACACAGAATTGCAGGAAATGTGTTTTATTAAGTCAATATGAAACCTTGTACTACAAACACACACTTAGTCAGTGGCATTGCCATCACTGACATTACCTTCCCTTATGAACAGTATAAAACACCTCTGAATTCAAAAGCAACTCTATTTCTCAATATTCTACAATTCCTTGCCCAATTAAGGAAACACTATTGTTTAGTATTAGCATGCATTGGACAAAATCCAAATCCTTAAACAACATGATTTCATATACAGTAACCATTGCCAGGGAGATTGAGGTTAAGCCCCACTGCTGACATGATAACACCCTATTAGAGAGAGGTTATACCCAGAATGCAGTGCCAAACCGTGACCGCCAGGTGCTATTTTAGGCCTCTATTCTCCTCTCAGCTGCTTGGCACTCAGCTGTGATGCTCAAAATGGTGTCACCGTGGCAGCGATGGTGAACAGCTGTTGGACTAGTAAACACTGGGTCACTCACTACTAATGAGGAACCCAGTCACCCCACACTGGTCATACACTGGGGTTCCTTTGGATTGGTTGTTATATCAACAATACTTATTTGACAATAAGGTTAACTTGCAGGGGAAATAAACAATTGATACTAAAATAACAGAGTATTTGCATCACGTATTTATTTGAGTGTTTAAGGTACAAAGACAGCATCTTATTGATATGTCTTAATGTCCTTGTGATTCTGGTCTTGCATATTTGTGTCAGAAGTACAAGATCAGGAATTGGAGGGGGACTGAGAAGGACGACTGATATACAGTACCTATTACTGTAACTGGGATAGCTGGCATTACCAATACTCATCGTCGCTGGGGTGGAAAACACTTTATGCTAAGAGTTGTGGTGTGAAGTACAGTGTCTTAGAGTCATACTGTACATTCCTTTGCTGTGAGAGGTCAATGTGGCGTGTAGGCTACAGGACTGGTTTTAGTGGTGGGACTGGGATGTACCTGGCAACCTGCACTCTGAAATATTCATGTTTTACATCATTTACACACACCAATACACCCGAGGAGCTAAGATCAGCATAGACTATGAGCTCGGTTTGTGTGTGTGTTTTCCCCGTTCACTGATTGACAAAAGTGTAGTCATTACCAAGGAACATGCCATTCGCAAGATGCCAGAGCATGTCCCTGTAGCATTAAGGGCAACAGCCTTCCTAAAATAGCCTTCAGACAAACTGCCTTCAGCTGAATAATTCAACAAGTGAAATAAATGTGTACAGACAGCCACACACATCCTTCAGTATTCATATCTTAATGACCATAACTGATGAACACAGGCTATTTACCATGCAGCATTGAATCTGGTTATTCATAGGTCTGACGCAATCTGAAGGAACAAATTGGATCCATGGCATTAAAGGAAGTATTTACGGCCAAATCTAGCTAATAGAAATGTAAGGCTTGGAAATCTCTCTTCTGTAAAAACCCCTCCCCTCTCGCTCACATTTCAGTTACATATGATGGCAGACCTGTAGTTGTGTACTCCAGACTGAAGGATGTTCCAAGATGCAATAGGCCTACATATAGTCCAGTCATCTCTGACAAAACCATCCATTCTCAGTATTAATTATAAGGCTTTGGGGATTCATTGCATGGTCATTATGATATGTATCTAGCCTATGTTAATTCATTTCAAACGAATGTACATTAAAGAGCGCGACAGTGCGTGCAATTTGTTGTTACTATGTGTCAACCCTGTAATAGCAAACATCCGGCTGTTTGGCAACACTGTAATCAATTGTGTGGCGATGTTTTATTTGCACAACAATGAGACGGGTTCCAACCAGGCTAAATCAAAACAGCAGAGAATGTCGCTGAGCTACTGACAAAGACTCCTCTAAAAGCTGTAGCTTGACAACCTGTGAGGCAGAGCGAAATCGGCACCATTTAAACAGGTAACACAAACACGAAATCGAAGCTTGAAATCTCATTAAAGTCTTACCTGTGTGTGCTGAGGACTTCCAAACAGAAGCTGCTATGCACGGTCAATCACACAGCGACATGAGGAAGTCGACTGTCGTCTGTGATTTACGTCGCGACTCGCGTCTACAGATGCAACCGGACCTTTCTTGCTGCACGACGGGCGCAGTGGCCGCACGTAGGGCATGACGTTTGAGCGCTGGGCACAATGGTTCGGTGGTTGGTCACTGCTCGTGCACTGGCTCGTCTGTGCAATTAGGCTACTGTAGTGCAAGATGTAGACCTATTTACATTGTATAACGCTATTCGTATGATTTCTTAGGCCTAACAAAATCAATTATTACACTAACTCAATAATATAATTCAATATATACTGAACAAAAATATAAACACAACATGCAAAAATGTCAGCGATTTTACTGAGTTTCTGTTCGTTTAAGGAAATCACTAAATTGTAATACATAAATTAGGCTCTATTCTAGGAATTTCCATGATTGGACAGGGGCGCAGCCATGGGTGGGCCTGGGAGGGCATAGGCCCACCCTCTGGGGAGCCAGGTCCAACCAATCAGACTGAGTTTTCCCCCACAAAAGGGCTTTATTACACACAGAAATGCTCAGTTTCATCAGCTGTCTGGGTTGCTGTTCTCAGGCGATCTCAAAGGTGAAGAAGCCTAGGCTGCAGTGTTTACACCTGGTCTGCGGTTGTGTGGCCAGTTGGATGTACTGCCAAATTCTCTAAAATGACGTTGGTGGTTTGCTTATCGTAGAGAAATTAACATTCAATTCTCTGGCAACAGCTCTGGTGGACATTCCTACAGTCAGCTAGACAATTGCATGCTCCGTCTTGAGACTTGAAACTTGAGACCTCTGTGGCGTTGTGTTGTGTAACAAAACTGCACATTTTAGAGTGGCCTTTTTTTTATTGTCCCCAGGACAAGGTGCACCTGTGTAATGATCAGGCTGTTTAATCAGCTTCTTGAAATGCCACACCGGTTAGGTGGATGGATTATCTTGGCAAGGAGAAATGCTCACTGACAGGAATGTACACAAATGTGTGCACAACATTGGAGAGAAATAGGCTTTTGTGCATATGGAACATTTCTGGGATCATTTCTTTCACCTCATGAAACATGGGACCAACACTTGTTGCGTTTTATATATTTTTTCAGTATATCTACTGGGTGAAATACCACAGTGTGCCATCACAGCAGCAACATTTGTGACCTGTTGCCACAAGAAATCAGGCAACCAGTGAAGAACAAACACCATTGTAAATAGCACTCATATTTATGTTTATTTATTTTCCCTTTTGTACTTTAACTATTTACGCATCGTTACAACACTGTACATGGCCATAATATGACATTTGAAATGCCCCTATTCCTTTGAAACCTTTGTGAGTGTAATGTTTACTGTTCACTTTTTATGGTTTATTTAACTTTGGTTTATTATGTATTTCACATATAAACATATGTTTACCATTCCAATATAGCACTTTAAATGTAATTGAATTGAGAGTGTAGAGAGAGAGAGAGAGAGAGAGAGAGAGAGAGAGAGAGAGAGAGAGAGAGAGAGAGAGAGAGAGAGAGAGAGAGAGAGAGAGAGAGAGAGAGAGAGAGAGAGAGAGAGAGCGGGAGAAAGCGAGAGAGAGCTAGAAAGAGAGAGTACTGAGCAGTCAGTGTGTGAGATACTGACCCGCACAGCCAAGAAGAAAAACATATTGAGGCCTAAGAATGTGGTTTATTGTGGCAGCGTGTGAAAGATCCCATTCAAACTCAACACATGTGTCCAATATGGAAGTCTGGCTGCTCAAGTTTATTGACATAAAGGCCTAATTCAAGGCTAAATGATTATACTGCAGTTTTACCAACACTCAGGTGACTTGTTAGTTTTATTTGTTTAAATTATAGGCCATGCTATCTTTGCCCTGACATGTTCTTATGTTCTTATAGGCTAAAACAGTAAACCCCCAAAAGATATGTGCTGATGTTAGCAAATTAAAAATAAAACTTGTCCAAGTAGGCCTATGGAATGAGCTTTCTTCCCATTGGGTGAATTTTACTCATTGTACTTGTGCACATGACATTAAAACGTGAAACTTAGAGAGACAGAGACAGAGACAGAGACAGAGACAGAGACAGAGACAGAGACAGAGACAGAGACAGAGACAGAGACAGAGACAGAGACAGAGACAGAGACAGAGACAGAGACAGAGACAGAGACAGAGACAGAGACAGAGACAGAGACAGAGACAGAGACAGAGAGAAAGGGTCGCCTCCCACGCCCCACCTGCCGTTCAAAATAAACAATGCACCCGTTCCTGTTTTGCTAACAGCAAAGGAATGGCCAATGATATCCTCGGATGTTGGGATGTGGTGCCGTCTCCTAGACAAGTTAGTTGCTACAGCAGCATCAGCGACCGACACAGACAAGAGAGATGGAGGACTTTGAAGGTAAGACGTTAAGTAAATAATACATTGAGGAGATAAACAGTTATCTATTTTACTGTTGAATAAATCCTAGGTTTTCAATGCGACTTCTTATTTTGTTGTGTTCATTTTCGGGGATTTTTCAGTGTCGCAGAACTGCAATATTGTCGTTTACCGACCTCTTTCTTTGCGGTGTCTGGCCAAAACAGGGCGGAGTATGACGCTATGGTTAGGGCGTTATCCCAGTATTAGTGGCACTAGTTGTTCGTAATGCATGCTTTTACCTTGTTTTTAATAGTTGAATAGCTGATTACTCTTTGATAGCTCCAAAGCTATTTGATAGCCTTTCATAGGCCACAACGCTTGAAGAAAGGACATGTTGTTTGCTTGGAATGGCAGGCTCGGCAGCCTCATGCTAACCGGCTAGCTAATATTGATGGAATAGCCTAGATCAATATTTATTTTATCTCATAGCCTAAACAATAGCCTAAAAATGGGTATGGCACAACCTAGCTAGCTACATCTAAAATGCTTCTCAGACAGTAAAGCCACTGAAACCATCACCAACAGCCTTGATGCATTGCTAGAATAAAGCACTTATATTACTTAGCCATTCTGACTAATTGTCTAATGCTACTATTTTATGCAATTATTGATGCTATTTTGAACCAGTGCATAATAGTGTTTGTTACTTGAATACATTTTTTGCTTAAACCTGGCACCTCTCGCTTCATATTTATGTCAAATGCTGTTATGATTTAGGCTGCCTGGGTGCCTACCTGATCATTTAAAATAAAATAGAATTTGGTAAAATACTGTAACGACTCTGGGTTTATAATCGCTGTAATCGACTCTGCCGCACTAGCATGCTTTTGCGGCACAGTCGATAGCGCGCCGGACCTCGGGCTCGAAGGTCGACGGTTCGAGACCTGCTCCCTGCTGTTTCATGACAATACATTTCACACAAACAAACAAATAGCGTTGCTATATTCCTGCTTGCCATATATTCTGTTACCCATTAGGCCTAAGCATATTTCTGTCAAGTACTCGTATGCCCCTGGTGGTGTATCCTAGCCAAGGCTACTGTATGACAGCTCTTCATCTTCTCTGCATCCATTCACTTCTGTACAGATGTGGAAGAGGCTCCGCCCTCCAACGAAGAGCTGATCCCCTGTAAAATCTGTGGAAGGAGCTTCTTCACTAAAGTCCTGGTAAGACACACACACACACTATAGCATGTATGTGTATTTTGAGGTTTAAAACTCCCTGTCCCTTTCCTTCTCGCCCTGTAGAAGAAACATACCCCAATCTGTCAGAAAGCAGCAGCTAAGAAGAGGAAGGTGTTTGACTCTGGCAGGCAGAGAGCTGAGGGAACAGAGATCTCCACTATCAAACCTATCAAATCTAAGGTGAGACAACATAACAACACACACACACACACACACACACACACACACACACACACACACACACACACACACACACACACACACACACACACACACACACACACACACACACACACACACACACACACACACACACACACACACACACACACACATACACACAGCTCCAATAACTGTTAGGCCACAGACATGCCAAAACGTGCCTCAGACCACAGTGAAAGAGGCTGTTGAAGGGACCTAGGTTTAAGACAAGGATCCACTCTACTGTGAAACAAGTCCACATATGTTAGCTAGATGTGACCATCAACATTTCTGTTTCCTGATCATTTGTTATACACCTTAAACCACTTATGTATTTCAGTCACACACTTCTACCACCACTGCTAAGACTGTGAAAGTAAGTTGAATAGTCTTTATTTTACGTTGTTTTAACACAACATTGCTGTCTGTATAAGGTATTCAAAAATGTATTGGTCCTTTTGCACTGTAACTTGCTCTATTTTGTCAGAAGCTCTATTTGAAACAGTAGGCTGGTCAGTAGTCTGGTCAGAATATCGACCAATCCAATACTGTCATCTAACATCTGCATGCACCAATCCCCTTCCACTCTTTCCCTAGTCTTTAACAGACAGTTTTTAAATGATCTTTTTTCATACAATTCATTTTCTAAACTAGAAAGGTAATAAATACTAAAAGCTCTCCTGCATTCAGAACTAAGCTGTATGTGCTTGGGCCATCCAAACCAGAGCTATACACTCCTAGACTGGTCCCATATCTGTCTGTATGTGCTTGGGCCATCCAAACCAGAGCTATACACTCCTAGACTGGTCCCATATCTGTCTGTATGTGATTGGGCCATCCAAACCAGAGCTATACACTCCTAGACTGGTCCCATATCTGTCTGTATGTGCTTGGGCCATCCAAACCAGAGCTATACACTCCTAGACTGGTCCCATATCTGTCTGTATGTGCTTGGGCCATCCAAACCAGAGCTATACACTCCTAGACTGGTCCCATATCTGTCTGTATGTGATTGGGCCATCCAAACCAGAGCTATACACTCCTAGACTGGTCCCATATCTGTCTGTATGTGCTTGGGCCATCCAAACCAGAGCTATACACTCCTAGACTGGTCCCATATCTGTCTGTATGTGCTTTAGCTCAACGCTATTGAGTTCTAGCTCTTATTGCTGGTTGTGTAGTCTAAATCTAGGTGATAACAGTAGTCTGATTTAAGAGGAGTAGCTAGATGCTTAGGCTACATCCTATACTCTACTGCTTCTGACAGCTAGCCACGCTGCCTGACATGCATTTTAATGGGAACGGAAAAGGAAAACAATACTGTATTATGTCCTGAACAGCTGTTCCCTCCCTGCTGGCTACCAGAATACTAATTGGCGATGGTGTGTCCTAAATGGTACTCTATTTCCTATATAGTGCACTACTTTTGGGAGGGAACCTAGGTGTGTTCTCCAGTAGTGTCGTTTTCATGGGATAAACCAAATCCCAGGTATATACTGTGGTTAGTTTGGTACGTACTTTATGACATTAATTTCTATTTAGGATTCGAATGCACACTAATGGCACTATTCTCCAGGGCTTGAAAATATGTACTCTTTTAGCACTTAAACATCATGGTAAATGCAATGGTTTGGGACTGTCCTAAATTAGTGCACTAAACCAGAGCATGCAGATATCTGGAGGATAAATAATCCCTTTGAATTGGGACTGGTGAATTGCACTGCACTTAAATGGAGATGACACGTATTGGACGTGCACTTGCAGTGTACTCTGTATAAAACACAGTTTAATCACAGGTGAGGGAAACAAGCATCTGATCTAAGCTGTAACCAGATAGGGTTGATATGAGGTCACTGGGATTGTCATGTGACCAACCGTGAAGTGGTATGACGCTGAACCACTTCTGTCACTAGCGGTCTGTTTCCGATCCCGTGAAGACCTAAAGCCCCGGTATAGAGGGCTTTACATTAGGGCCTGGATGATACCAGTATCACGATACTCGTTAGTATCGTGGCAAGGAAACAAAACACAAAGCTTATTTAACTTCTGTAGGAAAACAGCCCAAAACATGATGTTGTCATTCAAAGTCACGTTTATTTATTTTCCAAGCTATAGCAAACAATATTCTACATACAGTACATTTTTTAAATGACCAAAGAGTTTGGTCTGCTTGGATTCTGGTATTTCACCAGCTTTGGCACGCATTAAGTCATGAACATTCTGATGTCCGACTTCAAACTTATCCTTGTCAATCACAAAGCTTCACAGAAGTGCTTGTAATACATTAATTCTCCCCATTTAAATCATGTTGCTCTGAGCTGTACTTGTCTATTGGCACACATGCTTTGACATTCAGCCCGGGGAACACATATGCTTTGACATTCAGCCCGGGGAACACATATACTTTGACATTCAGCCCGGGGAACACATATGCTTTGACATTCAGCCCGGGGAACACACATGCTTTGACATTGAGCCCGGGGAACACATATGCTTTGACATTGAGCCCGGGGAACACATATGCCATTTCATCCTTTTACTTGACTTTGACAGGTAAATGTTTAAACACCCTTATATTTAGTTAATAAGTTATGGGTTTAAAAATATGCATATCTTTATAACTAACTACAAATCACTAGTAGGCAATCTGTCTTTAGACAAAATAGCCTAATAGGTAGGGAGTTTGAAAGGAGAGAAAGCATGTGATGGTGTGATCACATTGGCTGGTGATGATACATTTACTGCAGTATTATGCCTAATATTTAGCCAATGAATGATGGGTTGATATGAATGAGCTTCTTCAGCTACACATAGCCTATCTTTTCCAGATGAGCCCTTTCGCAATTACACAAGCCTCTCCTCTATTCCTTTTCTCCTGGGTTTTCTCCCAGTTTTTCTAAAGTAATCTGCTAGGATTTCCCCAATTAGATAGGATTACATGTTAGAATTGTGTTTTTCATAACGGAAAAATTAGATTCTGATCTTATGGCTAGGGATAAGGATTTGGTAATCCAATCTCACCTTTTAATCGGGATTAAATGTAGTTTTTGCGTTTTTCTTCACATAAAGGGTAGTGATTAGGACAGAAGGCATCTTGAGAATGACACCAATGATGCTGCCTATAGAAATCTTGTAAACCAGGAAACGGAGAGGGCAGAAAAGATGACTTTTCTAGCTGAAGAACAGATCAAGTTGATAGTGCTCCAACAAAAAGAGACAACTGTGCATTTCTTATTTCAAGCACGCTTGAAAGATGCTGGGGTTGCGTTTTCAGATGATGAAGACTTCTGGTGAGATGGCAAATTTAGTCGAAAAATATTGGAACTTTTTTAAAGTGTTATATTAAAAGTTATGCAAATAAATGAGCTTACAAGTGACATGCAAGCTATTTTGTCTTGGCTATCGTCATGTAGTTCATCATGTGCCAGTTTTTTTTAAAGGTATCTTATTGTTTTTTGGCAAATCGGATGGGATTAAATGTTAGCATTACGTTTTTCAAAACTGGAACATTTGATTCTGATCTTCCTCATAGGGATAAGGATTTAGTTATCCAATTTGACCTTTTGTGTGTTGTTTTTGTGTTTTTCAAATCTCAAAGGTAGTGATTAGGATAATTTTTTTAATCCCCAAAATCTGGATTAGCTTTATCCCACTGGAAGGGTGGATTCAGGGTGTGTTTAGAAAGGTGAAAGGCTCTACAACCAAGAAAGGTGAGAAAGTAAAAATGGTTTTCTTACATCTGAAAACCAAAAGTTCATTATGTTAAATTGACTGCAGTATAGGTATGTGGTCAGTTTTTATATTGAGAACTGTCAAATAAATGCATCGACTTACTTATAAGTGATATGCAGGCTCTTTAATTTTTAATCAAGGTACCTTTTATTCATGTAGTTTACTCATGTTTCCCTATGACAGTGGATAAGTAGTACCTCAACCTGTCCAGTAGATGGCGAGGTGTAGGCCTGTTCAATGCACTGAAAATCTGTATGCTTTTTTTCTTGATATTGTGGTATCTGATACAAATGATTTATATCTCATAATTTTCCGAAAAACTGGCTCAAACAGTCAGATCGATCTGATCCTGGATAGAAAAAAAAGATTACAGAATCCGGCTCATTCTGATCCCCCTATTTATTTATTTTTAACCGGCCCCTGGAGTCACAAAAGCTATAGGCTGCAATATCTTGTTGGATATTTATGTTGAGCATGTTTTGCTACAATTAATCCTGTTTAGATAACTGATTTTGTTTATAGTAGCAGCAGACAGTTATCAGGGATGTTTGCTAGCAGGCAATGTGCATGATATCTAACAAAGCAGAGTGAGGGTAGGAAACGTGGAACAAAATGTTCATCAAGGTCAGATGTTGTATTTCTTGCTGAAACAGCAGATCTGAAGGTTTCTAAAGCACATACAAACTCAAATAAAATGGGGGCATATCCCTTGTTTGTTATATCACAGCAGTTCCACATATTCCAGTGACACAAGTTATTATTATTTATATTATTAGTTATAGTCTTACTACACTGAACAAAAATATAAATGCAACGTGCAACAATTTCGACGATTTTACTGAGTTACAGTTCATATAAGGAAATCAGTCAATTGTTGGTCACAGATACCTTGGCGTGGCTCAGAAAACCAGTCCGTATCTAGTTTGACCACCATTTGCCTCATGCAAATGTATCTCCTTCGTATAGAGTTTATTGTGGCCTGTGGAATGTTGTCCCACTTCTCTTCAATGGCTGTGTGAAGTTGCTGGATATTAGTGGGAACTGGAACATGCTGTCACACATGTCAATCCAGAGCGTCCCACACATGCTCAATGGGTGACATGTCTGGTGAGTATGCAGGTCATGGAAGAACTGGGACATTTTCAACTTTCAAGAATTGTGTTATCATGCTGAAACATGAGGTGATGGTGGACGAATGGCACGACAATTGTCCACAGGATCTCATCACAGTATATCTGTGCATTCAAATTGTCATTGATAAAATGTAATTGCGTTTGCCCACACAACACCGTGCACGCTGTCTGCCATCTGCCCGGTACAGTTGAAACCGGGATTCATCCGAGAAGAGCACACTTCCCCAGCATGCCAGTGGCTGGTCTCAAGACGATCCCGCAGGTGAAGAAGCCAGATGTGGAGGGCTGGCGTCGTTACACGTGGTCTGCGGTTGTTAGGCCGGTTGGATGTACTGCCAAATTCTCTAAAATACATTGGAAGTGGTTTATGGTAGAGAAATTAACATCTTGTGCAACCGCTCTGGTGGACAGTCATGCAGTCAGCATGCTAATTGCATACTCCCTCAACTTGAGACATCTGTGGCATTGTGTTGTTTAACAAAATTGCACATTTTACAGTGGCCTTTTTATTGTCCCCAGCACAAGGTGCACCTGTGTAATGATCATGCTGTTTAATCAGCTTCTTGATATACCACACCTGTCAGGTGGATGGATTATCTTGGCAATAGAGAAATCAACAGGAATTTAAACAAATTTGTGCACAACATTTGAAAGTAGTGCACTTTTTTGTGCGTATGGAACATTTCTGAGATCTTCTATTTCAGCTCGAAACATGGGACCAACACTTTACACCATAGTGCCCTCCAAGCTCGTCATCAAGCTCGAGACCCTGGGTCTCGACCCCGCCCTGTGCAACTGAGTACTGGACTTCCTGACGGGCCGCCCCCAGGTGGTGAGGGTAGGCAACAACATCTCCACCCCGCTGATCCTCAACACTGGGGCCTCACAGGGGTGCGTTCTGAGCCCTCTCATGTACTCCCTGTTCACCCACGACTGCGTGGCCACGCACGCCTCCAACTCAATCATCAAGTTTGCGGACGACACAACAGTGGTAGGCTTGATTACCAACAACGACGAGACGGCCTACAGGGAGGAGGTGAGGGCCCTCGGAGTGTGGTGTCAGGAAAATAACCTCACACTCAACGTCAACAAAACTAAGGAGATGATTGTGGACTTCAGGCAACTGCAGAGGGAACACCTCCCTATCCACATCGATGGAACAGTAGTGGAGAGGGTAGTAAGTTTTAAGTTCCTCGGCGTACACATCACAGACAAACTGAATTGGTCCACCCACACAGACAGCATCGTGAAGAAGGCGCAGCAGCGCCTCTTCAACCTCAGGAGGCTGAAGAAATTCGGCTTGTCACCAAAAGCACTCACAAACTTCTACAGATGCACAATCGAGAGCATCCTGGCGGGCTGTATCACCGCCTGGTACGGCAACTGCTCCGCCCACAACCGTAAGGCTCTCCAGAGGGTAGTGAGGTCTACACAACGCATCACCGGGGGCAAACTACCTGCCCTCCAGGACACCTACACCACTCGATGTCACAGGAAGGCCATAAAGATCATCAAGGACAGCAACCACCCGAGCCACTGCCTGTTCACCCCGCTATCATCCAGAAGGCGAGGTCAGTACAGGTGCATCAAAGCTGGGACCGAGAGACTGAAAAACAGCTTCTATCTCAAGGCCATCAGACTGTTAAACAGCCACCACTAACATTGAGTGGCTGCTGCCAACACACTGACTCAACTCCAGCCACTTTAATAATGGGAATTGATGGGAAATGATGTAAAATATATCACTAGCCACTTTAAACAATGCTACCTAATATAATGTTCCCTACATTATTCATCTCATATGTATACGTATATACTGTACTCTATATCATTACTGCATCCTTATGTAATACATGTATCACTAGCCACTTTAACTATGCCACTTTGTTTACATACTCATCTCATATGTATATACTGCACTCAATACCATCTACTGTATATTGCCTATGCCGCTCTGTACCATCACTCATTCATATATCTTTATGTACATATTCTTTATCCCCTTACACTTGTGTCTATAAGGTAGTAGTTTTGGAATTGTTAGTTAGATTACTTGTTGGTTATTGCTGCATTGTCGGAACTAGAAGCACAAGCATTTAGCTACACTCGCATTAACATCTGCTAACCATGTGTATGTGACAAATAAAATTAGATTTGATTTACATGTTGTGTTTTTTATAATTTTGTTCAGTATATAAAATATATGTGTGTTGACTGTGGTCAGGGCAGGGAATGTATGTGTTTCTTGTCTGTTTTAATGAACAAAATCATGAACTATTGATTTAATTTGCATGGCACAGCCATGTAGCAGCCTATGGACAGTACAGACCAGTAACATAATTAAACTCAAAAATATGCCATTCTATTAGTCACTTAGGACCTGCCTGAACAAATGAATAATGCATTTCTTTGTGATGGTTTCTATTCAATGGACTTATTAAAATAGGCCAGCCACACTCCCACACCCCTACTCCCGCTCGTCCCAGGTGTCGGCATGCGCACAGGAGGTATTAAAGGCTTATGCCAGCAATAATGTGGTAAGAATGAGACTGTTTGAAAGGGTAGCATATAAGCATTGGAAAAAAACAAACAGGTAACATACTGTAAATCCTGTGTGAATGAGGTATTAGAAGCAAGTGAGAGATGTTGCTGTGAGGTTTCTTTCTCTATTCTAAAGTCATTAAAAGGCACCACTTTGGATCCAGTTTCCCTTCATCATTCCAGGCGGATGGGTTACTGAAGTGTGTGTGTGTGTGTGTGTGTGTGTGTGTGTGTGTGTGTGTGTGTGTGTGTGTGTGTGTGTGTGTGTCGTTCCAGCCGGAGCCTCCTAAGAAGCAATCTAACTGGCGCAGGAAACACGAGGACTTCATTGCCACCATCAGAGCTGCCAAGGGCATCACTCAGGTCATGAAGGATGGGGGACCCTTACCCCCTCCTCCACCACCCTCCTACGACCCAGGTAACAACACCCTTACCCCCTCCTCCACCCCTCTCTTACAACCCAGGTAACAAAATCCTTACCCCATCCTACGACCCAGGTAACACAATCTTTACCCCCCTCCTACGACCCAGGTAACAATATCCTTACCCCCTCCTCTAGCCCCTTCCTATGACCCTGGTAACAACACCCTTACCCAGGTAACAAAACACCCTTACTCCCCCTCAGTACGACCCAGGTAACAATATCCTTACCCCCTCCTCTAGCCCCCTCCTATGACCCAGGTAACAACACCCTTACCCAGGTAACAAAACACCCTTACTCCCCCTCAGTACAACCCAGGTAACAACACCCTTACCCAGGTAACAAAACACCCTTACTCCCCCTCAGTGCAACCCAGGTAACAACACCCTTACCCAGGTAACAAAACTCCCTTACTCCCCCTCAGTACGACCCAGGTAACAACACCCTTACCCAGGTAACAAAACACCCGTACTCCCCCTCAGGACGACCCAGGTAACAACACCCTTACTCCCCCCTCAGTACGACCCAGGTAACAAAAACTTTACGCAGGTCATTTTTTGTTTAGAGATTACCTGTCTGACACATAAAATTGGAGATTGAGGTCACTGAACAACATGTATATATATATTTTTTACCTTTATTTAACCACAAAGGGCTCATTGAGTTTTAAAATCTCTTTTTCGAGAGCATCCTGGCCAAGATAGGCAGCACCAAGTCAAAAATGACAGACAAACAACATGAAAAGCTACAAGTAATCTAGTAAAAACCATAGAATTCACAAGAGTATAAAACAGCAAATTAAAAACATTGACAGGTCAGGGAATCAGTCTCAAGATCACTCATCAGTGATTTAAAAATAACAATCGGGACAAGTTCTTCCAGTTTAAAAGTATTTTGTAAGGCGTTCCAAGACGATGACGCAGAGTACATAAAAGCCCTTTTTTTTAACCAAATTCAGTTCTGAAATTTAGAACAGTTAGCAGGATAAAGTCCAGCGAACGAAGCGAGTACCCACCACATTTCTGAAAATAAAAATGCCCAAATAAAAAGGTAGTAAACCCAAAATGGCTTTGTAAATAAAAGCATACCAGTACCAGAGCCTACGAGTGACTAGAGAAGGCCAGCCAACCCTGGTATACAAAGTGCAGTGGTGTGTAAGGTTCTTGAAGTTAAAAATACATCTCAAAGTGCCGTGGTAAAGAGTGGCAATTGATCTCAAACACTGAGCGGAAGCATGCAAAAATAAAATCTCCCCGTAGTCTAGTAAAGACATACATGTAGCTGATACTAGCCTCCTTCTGGCTTCAAAAGGAAAACAGGCCTTATTCCTAAAATAAAATCCCAATTGCAGCGTAAATTGTTTTGTAAGTTGTTGAATATGCAATTTAAAAGAGAGGCCATCATCAATTAAAATTCCAAGATATTTATGAGGTTACAACTTCAATCTCCTTGCCCTGACGGGTAGTAATAGGTTAAAGGTTCAGAGGTCTATTTCTTGCTTTAGAAAACACCATTAGTTTTGTTTTGAGGATAAGCTTCAAGCTGTTTTTTGTCAATGGCTTCAGTGATATCATTTAAAACCTTCATGGCTGCTGTAATTGTGCTATGCTTCTTCCTGAAGTCCGATAGGTACATTGATAAAATAGAGTTAGTAAATAAAAACTCTTTTAGCTGTTCACTTACAAGGGTTTCAAGTATTTTCACCAGGGGTGACAGCTTTGAGTTTGGCCTATAATTATTTAAAATAGTTGGATCTCCCCCTTTTAAAAGTGGCAGGACAAATGCTGATTGAACAGAGATGTAAGTGGTTCAGCTATGAAATCAGCTGCCAGATTTAAAAAGCAGGGATCCAAAAGATCAGGACCTGCAGGTTTTCTCTGATCTAAGGATTTCAGGGCTTTATGTACCACCTGCACTGAGAATGGCTAAAAGCTAAGAGTTTGACCAGCTCTCACTGGTTCATCCACACAGGGTTGTACAGAGATAGAGGACACTGAATCAAACAGCCTACCAGATGATACAAAGTGCTCATTGAAACAATTCAGCATTTCAGTTTTGTCATATATAGCATCAGAGCACTTCAAAACACATGACGGTAATTCATTAACATTACTGTTGCCAGACATAGACTTAATAACCTTCCAAAACTTTCTAGGGTCATTCAGGCCATCAGGCTAAAAAACACAACGCATTGCTGTTGAACCAGCCTTAGTAGCCTCAGGTAAGGGCAGCCAATTGAAGGCTTGATAATCAAACAAAAAAAGCAATCTGTTTATTAAAACAGGCATAAAATATTCAGACTTGGCCTTCCTGAGAAGAAAAGAACACTTGTTTCGTAACTGCCTAAAAATAAGCCAATCAGCATCAGAACATGTTTTCCTTGCTTTAGCCCAGGCTAGATTACGTTTGTGAATAATACAAGACAGCTCAGAAGAAAACTATGGATTATCCCGCCCTTTAACCCTGAACCTGCGGAATGGGGCATGTTTGTTTACTATTTGGAAAAAACCATAATGAAAGAATTTCGAGGCAGTTTCCACGTCAGGAATAAGCTCAATCTTGCTCCAGTCAAAATAAAACAAATCATGAAAGAAAGCCTGCTCATTAAAACACTTCAAATTTCTCTTACGGATAAAACGTGGGTTTGTCTTAGGAACCTTCGTATTTCTAACAGCAACAACAGCACAATGGTCACTTAAATCATTACAAAAAACACCAACCTCAGAATATTTATGTGGAACATTTGTCAATATCAAATCAATCAGGGTAGATTTATCTGGTCATTTAAGATTTGGGCGAGTGTGGGCGAGTTAATCAACTGGGTAAGATTCATAGAATTACAAAACATTTTTAAATCATCAGACACCGGCTTTAACCAACACCAGTTGAGATCACCAATCAAGATCATTTCACTGTAAAGAAGTTTAGACATAAGGTGCGTGAAATATATATATTTTTATATAAGTTTTTACATATATAGCCACACCCCCACCTTTCTTAACTTGATCAGTGCGGTAAACATTGTGACCACTTATGCAAATATCCTTATCAAAAACAGACTTGCTGAGCCAGGTTTCAGAAAACACAATTACACCAGCATCAGTTGATTTTTCCCAAATCCTAACCCCATCAATTTGTGACAACAGGCTGCGTACATTTAAATGGAAAATACCAAAACCAGATCTTGATTTAAAATCAGAGGGGGTTTGGAGACATTGCATATCAGGGCCAGGGTTAGGTTGCACGTTACCTGATATCAACAAAAGAAGAATAACTAGGCACCCCGGTTTAATAACCTTGCATGACTTCTCTTTCTTAAGAGACCTACTGCAAGCGAATTCTACAAGTGAGTTTCCAGACAATACAAAACAGTCATTTAAAACCATTAGACTTTGGTAGTGACACATTCGTACTATTCACACCATGACACAAATACATAATATCTTCATGTGTTTCCAGATTATATCCGGTGACTGTGTTATTGTGTTTGTTTCAGATTATATCCGGTGACTGTGTTATTGTGTTTGTTTCAGATTATATCCGGTGACTGTGTTATTGTGTTTGTTTCAGATTATATCCGGTGACTGTGTTATTGTGTTTGTTCCAGATTATATCCGGTGACTGTGTTATTGTGTTTGTTCCAGATTATATCCGGTGACTGTGTTATTGTGTTTGTTTCAGATTATATCCGGTGACTGTGTTATTGTGTTTGTTTCAGATTATATCCGGTGACTGTGTTATTGTGTTTGTTTCAGATTATATCCGGTGACTGTGTTATTGTGTTTGTTTCAGATTATATCCGGTGACTGTGTTATTGTGTTTGTTTCAGATTATATCCGGTGACTGTTTTATTGTGTTTGTTCCAGATTATATCCGGTGACTGTGTTATTGTGTTTGTTCCAGATTATATCCGGTGACTGTGTTATTGTGTTTGTTTCAGATTATATCCGGTGACTGTGTTATTGTGTTTGTTTCAGATTATATCCGGTGACTGTGTTATTGTGTTTGTTCCAGATTATATCTAGTGATTGTGTTGTTCCAGATTGTATCCCGTGGTTGTGTTGTTCCAGATTGTATCCGGTTATTGTGTTCCAGATTATATCCGGTGATTGTGTTGTTCCAGATTATATCCAGTGTCCATTCTGCGAGCGGCGGTTCAGTGAGAATGCAGCAGACAGACACATGAAATTCTGTAAGGAGCAGCACGCTCGCATGCAGAATAAGGCCAAGGTACCCGGGGTTGTGGATGCCAAGAAAACACCTGCACGCACACAGGTAGGACAGCACGGATGTGTGTGTGGTTGCTTAACGTTTCTTTAAGTGTGTGAGCCATACACTGACAGTAAAGTGCACAGTGAGTGTTGCATAGCATAAAACAAGTGTGTCTGTGTGTGTCTGTGTGTGTCTGTGTGTGTCTGTGTGTGTGTGCGCTCCACAGTTCAAGCCTCCTGCTCCTGTGAAGAAGGCTAACTCTCCTGCTGTGCCCTCTTCCTCCCGTTTACCCCAGAGATCTGTCCTGGGCCAGCCCTCCGGTAACTCACACACGGTGTCTCAAGTCAGATGATGGTGCAGATATTGGTGTAACCCAGGGGTTATTTCACATGCTTGTCTCTATTTCTGCTCAGTCTCTTTAAGAACACTGTCCCTCTGTCTTACAGAGGACAACTCCAAGTAGACCCTGTCTCTTCTGTGCTAGGCCACACTGACTGAAGCAGAATCAACAAAACCTCTTGGGCTGGGCACATCGGCCATTCAGATACAATGTCACTGAATTTAAGCCATTTTGCTGGAGAGATATGACTGAGATGTTTTTAAGTCTACACCCTGTGTTCCTCTCCTCTCCTCTACTCTTGTCCCTATAGGGATTTCATCCAGTAAGGTTCCCTCTGCAGGATCAGTGAGGAGCGCTCCGTCTGGTTACTCTCCTAACCGCAGCGCCACTTCTGGCCTCACTAGTCCACCTTCAGGGTTAGTGCACACACACACCATGCTGACAACACTAACACACATACACACCATGCTCACACTTCTAAAACGGTTCGAATGATGTCTGTGAGTATAACAGAACTCATATGGCAGGCAAAAACCTGAGAGAAATCCAACCAGGAAGTGGGAGATCTGAGCTTTGTAGTTTTTCAAAGCTTGGCCTACCGAATACACAGTGTCTATGGAGTCAAGTTGCACTTAACTCCATTGAGTCAGTGGTCTGGCAGGGTGTCTCAGGCTCGTGTCACACTCCCGACAGAGTTAGCTCTCGTTCCAGTGCTTTTCTTCAGACAATGAACTACTCTGGTTGGAACCTTATTGATGATTTATGTTAAAAACATCCTAAAGATAGATTCCATACATCGTTTGACTTGTTTCTACGATCTGTAACGGAACTTTTCGAGTTTTTGTCTGGACGAAGTGCTCGCGCCTCATGAACTTGCACAATTGGTGGCTGACTAAATACTTTTTTGCCCCACTGTACGTTTAAGACCACCAGTAAAAACTCTTCCCTTCTTTCTCCTCTTCTTCTTCCTCCTCTCCTTCTTCCTCCTCTCCTTCTCCCAGTGTTGGAGGTAAGCCTCGTCCAGTAGGTTCCTATAGCTCTGTGAAAATCTCTCAGACAGCAGGGGGACTCAACAACAGGAAAGCCTACAACACAGACAAATACAACTCCAGGTAGGAAAAGGCCTATATGAGTGTGACTGGGAGATTGTATGTGATGCTTTACTTGTAGTTGAAATGTTAGACAAAATAGAAGTCCAGACAATAAACACTGTCCTCTGGTGGTTGGTGTTGGTATCGCTCAAAGGACCCTCCCCTCTGACCTTCTCCTCCAGTGGGTTTTGAGAAGGAGGCAAGGAGAGAGGACGGAAGGAGTATGCAAATAAGATTCTCCAATAGTGTTGTCCTGCTGTCCACATTTACATGGTGACATCAGTCAATATGTCTTATAGTGGCTTTAGCGGATGACTCAACTCAAACGCCCTTCTGCTCTCTCTTTCTCTCTTTCTCTCTTTCTCTCTCTCTCTCTCTCTCTCTTTCTCTCTCTTTCTCTCTCTCTCTTTCTCTCTCTTTCTCTCTCTCTTTCTCTCTCTCTTTCTCTCTCTCTTTCTCTCTCTCTTTCTCTCTCTCTTTCTCTCTCTCTTTCTCTCTCTCTTTCTCTCTCTCTCTCTCTCTCTTTCTCTCTTTCTCTCTTTCTCTCTTTCTCTCTCTCTCTTTCTCTCTCTCACTGACGTCAGATGTAATGATGTCATTTAGAGTCATTATTAATGCATTAATTTCCTATCTTGCTCTTTCCCCACTCTCTCTTTCTCTCACCCCCTCCTTCTGTGTGTGTGTGTGTTTTATATCTCACTCTCTACTTTTTTCCCCTTCCCTGTCTTTCTCTACTTCAGGAGCGATGGCAAAAGTGAAAACGTGGATAACGGGGGAATGATGACAAAGTTCTGCCACGAGTGTGGAACACAGTACCCTGTAGACTGGGCCAAGTTCTGCTGTGAGTGTGGGGTCCGTAGGATGTGTATTTAAAGGAGGAGAGTGAGGGATAGAGGTGAGAGATGGAGGAGGAGGAGAAGAGAGAGGGAGAGAAAAAGGAGTAGGAGGATAGGGAAAAGGGGAAAGATAGGTGGAGAGGAAGGAAATTAAATTAAAGAAGGGCAATTCACTAGAACCCTGGGCCATGATGCTGTTATGACACTTACCTAGTTAAAATAGTACATGGCAAGCAGGAGTCCCCCCCCCCCTCTCATAATATTGTAAAGTCAGTTTGATATCAGCTCTCATAACTGTTAATGTCATTATTATGACAGTGTTATGTAGGCTTTACTACAGAAGACTCGAGCACATAATTACCCCAAATGTCCACCCTAACCCATTCTTATCCCAACCACTGCCTATGTACCATGATCTACAAGCCCTCTCCAGTATAACCCTAGGTAGAAACACACTCATCCCATCTACTCCCTCCCACCCATTTCTCTGCTGACTCACATATTCAATGTATTACTATTGAAGTGCAATATGATTGACTACTGATTTTACAAAAGGAGTTTAATTCTTGAATGGAATGTGTGACGTGGCAAAGTGGACTCATTCTTTTCATTGAGTCATGAGTAGAATTAATGTTAAGTATTTGGAAAACAATACACATGGGTTTTACAGGACCAGTGTAAGAGCAGGTTGGCCTTTTATTGTTATGAATCTTGTCCTGGAGGCAGAACTGAGGTTGTGTCTACACTTGACAATTTCATGCGACTTCTGCTGTCAGAATACGAAGATCGCATTGAAAAGACGGGTCTAGACGCACAAAAGTCACTTTGTGGCCTAATTGTGTTCACATCTGAAGTGGTCAGGGATGCATTGTGTGTGGATTTCTCCTCAGTCTGGACGCAATCAGGCTACAGAAAGCGCAAACAGTGGGCAACATCATCAGCACTCCTCCACCAAATCCCCAGAAAACGTGTGTTTTGGGACAGAGAGGCACCTTTTCATTATAACGTTGGAGGGAATACGTTCTTAGTGTGAGAGGAACGTATTTTCTGGTCTCAAATGGTAGCCAACTAGCTAATATTTAGAAAAACATTTTTGTTTGGCTAGCGTTTGCAATCCCTTTAGTGTTGCTCACTATCTTGCTGGCTAGCTACAGAGGTTAGCTAGCTAGTTAGCTACAGTAGTTATTATCATATTTCGCCTATACCACCGTTTGTAGAATGCATACTGTCATTTGAATATGGTGTGAAAAAAAGGGAATCCCGACACACTGTGGACACGGCAGACACATTTAAATGTAGGTGTAGACACATGACCTGATCAGAATACAAAAGCTGCATGAACTGTCAAGTCTAGACACGGCCCGAGTGATTTCCCCTTAGGACAGATTGCAATGTCAAAATTGTCTATATTGTAAAAATTCCTGAAACCAAGAATGAGCTTTTTGGTCTTCATTTAGGGTTAGGCATTAGGTTTAGCGGTGTGGTTATGGTGAGGGTAAGGGTTATGTTTAAAATCAGATTTTATGACTGCAGCGCTGCCTCCAGAACAAAATGTATGAAGAAAAAACCCTCCACTCACATGCAGCATAAGAGGTCATTGCTGTTTAAATAGTTGTGGTACAGGTCAGGTTTTTTAAATGATTTTAAAGGCAGCAGTTTCAATACACAGTATAACATTTCTGATACAATTATACGAAACAAGGTGTTAAAATTGACCATCATTCATATACTGCTATTTCCACATACTGTATACAAGGAAATGGGTTCATTTATTTAATCGCTCTGTGTTTGTTTTAACTAAGAAATCAAAATGTATTTTTTTCATGGTTTTGTGAAAGATGTTTTCTGTATCTACCTACATGTGTTCTGTGTTTCCTTCAGTGAGTACGATTACGTGCACACAGTAATGCGACTATTGTGGATAGTCAGATTACCTGATGGCACTCTGATAAATGCAGAAAATCGCCAATCAAAATATCTATGTTCTATCACAGTGACCATGTTAGTTTTGGGAAGCATATTTGATTCGGAGTTCAGACATATAACGTTTGTATGTGAAAACCACTTCTCAAATTCACTTCACTCACATTAAAATGGGAGGCTCGCTGAGCTGGTGCCCAACACGTGCTGATCAAATACACGGCTGGAACACAGATTAAGGTGTTTACATGTCCTAATCATTTGAAAGATTACTCAGAAAACCGTATGCTTACTTAGATTTTGACCGTACGCCGATTTAACATCAGAGTAAGGTGTTTATATTACTACTGCATAGTCTGCCAACTGCAATAGTCTGTTTTAGTATCGAGTTCTTACTGTGCATGTAAACCTACTCTGTGTTAATTTTGAATCACTATTGAATGGGATAATCTGAGATTTATGGTACGGGCCGGTACATGCACTGACCAGTCCTCACCAACATTGACCAGTCCTCACCAACACTGTCCCTACAGGTCACATTCATCCAGTTGCCCAGACCACATCAATGATCTTCAATCATGGTCCTGGACCCCACAGGCTGCGCAAGCTTTTGACCCAGCCCGGCACTAACACACCTGTTTCTACTGTTCTTGATGAGGCTCATGGTGGTTCATTTAGCTGAATCATCGTGTTAGTGTTGGGCAGGAACAAAAGCCTGCACACACTGCTGCCCACCAGTAAGACTGTAAAGACATCTACCCAACTCATGATATGGGTAAATAATAATTTACACTATAAGGAACTCATCTAATTTCATACATATCATTAATGTTATTGTAGTCATCTTTATATTGAGCTGTATCGAAACATCTTCATTTGTGTCATTTTAAAGAACTTGCAAATGACTGTAAAAGCATTATTTAGATTATATGCAATGCTTACCTGAATGGATAGGACATTCCTATGCTGGAAATTGACTGTCGGACTTCCGTCCTGAACATTTAACAATAAACATTTCTAAAGAATCTGCTGTGTATTAGTCATTCAACGTGTGTGTTGTCATCTTTAGCTAAGGAAAAACAGCAGACTGGTTGTAGGTGTCCCTTAAGTTGCGGGTTAGTTGATCTTTAAAGAAGGAATACACCATAAAAGGTATTTGCAGTCCTTGGTAGAGTATAATACATAGCATACAGTACATGGATAACACAATCAGCCTGATATCTGTTTGTTCTCTTTTTGTTTTCCATGTCATACACCATTTGGTGGCCAGCCCAAATGGGCTTATTATTAGTTCTATAGTTTCCATAGCGCCCCAGTAGCAACCTAAGAGATCCTGTAAATATGAACATATTTCATCATTTGTAAGTGTTTTAAATATATATTTTTTATCAGCTGTTTTTTTTTATAACATTGAGTTTTATTGAATATCCATGGGGGTTTTAACCCACAGATTTGAAGATGGACTGGCAGGTCCACTCTTTTTGGCATGGCTAGCTAGTTAGCTGGCACATTGTTTTTGTTTGAATGATGCATCTAGACATTGTACCAGCTTCTTTGTTTCACCTAGCTGCTGGTTCCTGATCTTTGGAGTTTGAAAACATCAATTGAAGAGTCACCTCACACTTGAGAGGAATTGGAGTGCTGAGGCAAAGGGCTCATAATGAGGATGACTGATGCCTAGACCTGCTGGGGGTTCACCCAAGTGGGTGCCATGCATTGTGAGGGAGAAGTCCAGTAGCTACATGACTTAGGCTGTTTCCCAGAGTAGCCCTCTACATGATCGTCACCAGACTCTTCGTCAACCAATTCCCTGACCACCTGATCAAGCCATGAACTGCCCCTCTCCATCTTTGGAGGATACATGCACTCAGACTTGACCTCTAGTTGACCTTTACTATAGCTAAGCTACTCATTTGTATTGGTTGTTTTGTTTTTTATTTTGAAGCTCTTTATATAAGATCTCATAAATTCGTACATAGGACTATAAGACTGGGAAAAATCCCCTGGAATGCCCTTCCAACTCGCAATTACTAGTAGGAAACTCGTCTATGATCCCTGAGCTACCACTTCTCCCACATGCTGAATTCACCTATTAAGGAAATGACCTCTAACGGCATTTTCAACAGTTAAATGCAACAAGAAACATTATTTATGAAAAGCAATCTATTCTTATTGTTTTTGAAGACTATCATTCGTTTAAGCATGATAGCTATACTTTCAGTTTCTTGGTTTGACGCAGCTTTCTCAACGAGTTCAAAGCATGTGAATGCATCCAACTCAATACGACTTCACAACAGGTAATTACCACCTTCCCACTTGGTTATGAATGCAACATAAGACACTATTCATCAAATACTTGAGCAACAAAACACTAAACAAACTAAAATGTTACAATATAAATGCATAATTAATCATGCTAGCATGTACAACTACCACTTTGTCACATTATAAGGATCAGAGTAATTAATGCACATATTCTCCTTCTTCCCCAGGCTTTGAAAGTGTTATATGGCAACAGCAGAATCAGACTGGCACCCAGGCAAAACCACAATGGCAGTTTAAACTCTATTAATGTAGAGTTATAGTGGCCTAAGGATCACATCAACATCAAAACTTAAGTGCTACACAATAAAAGCATTACAGGGGTACAGTTAACACTTGAGTCAATATGATTTCAGAATAGAAATAAATAGTACTAAAACCAATGCTACAGTTACAATAAGACAACATTGGATATCATGGTGCCTTATGCTTGGAAAACTACTCTACAAAGCTTGAAATCAGGTCAAGATGAGTTTCATTCATCAAATAAGGGCTTGTGCGAAAGGCGTTGGTTGAATTTCCCAGGAAGCTTTCGGGGAAGGTTTTTAGTAGCCCTATGTGGATTTCAGTTAAGACACCGACTTGAAAGCAAACATCCTTGGCGTAATAGGCTTTCAAACTGCCATTCTATAATAATAAAGCAACGCTGTCACACACCTGAGGCCAGGCTCACTGCCCAATACCACTCACTGCAGCAGAAAGAGGGACATCATGAGCTACAAGTCTCTCTACTCAAAAGTGCACTTCATTTGTACACAAGCAATCAATCATCTTTGTTTGTTTGCTTTAGCATAATTGCACTGTGCCACAGACTTATCATTACGACACTAGTTTCATCATCGCAATAGAACACCACTTTGTTAGGTAGCACAGAGATTTTCGCCTTTGTCTATTATAATAGGATGAATATTTAGCAGACACTTTTATTCTAAGTAAGTGTCTGGCAAGACGATACTACTTTACGGGACGTATGGTATCATTGTTTTCTTTACAGTAACTATACACTTTACAGTAAGTTTGTTGGTTCTTGGTGCGGTTAGCTCCAGGCCACGTCTCTCCTCTCATGTCAGGCCTCCATATCTTTCGGCCAGGGACATGTAGCATCCGTTCAAGCTGTCCACAAACACCTTCTGTCCACACCGTCTCCTCCTCCGCTCCATTGCCTCTGTGCTCCTCCCTTTATCTCGTCTCTGCTGTTTCCCACTGTCCACCCTCTCCCCTCCTTCCTCCGTGGTCCCTCTGTTCTCCTCAGTTTTCTTGTTTTCCTCCTCCCTTTCTCCTCCTGACTTCTTTCTATTCTGATGGTGTCCTTGTGAACTCCTCTGGATGTTGAGAAAAGGGAACATTGACAACTCAATAATAATGGCCAATCAATATCTATGGGCAGTAATAATACAGCGATTCGATATAAGAAGAGTCTCAACATTTGTAAGAAAGACATACTGTACATGTAGTGTAGTTGGCTAACTACTAATGAATGGATCTCACCTGTTTTCTAAGACAGTGGCGGCCCAGTGAGCACAGGATGTCTCTCTTGAGCCTCTCTAGCTTATAGAGCCTGATGAGTCTGGTATGGCTACACAGCATGTTGTGGATGAACTGTCTCTCCTACAAAACAATGATCAGAGTCATCTGGAGAATTAGATGGACTACAGTGGACATTCCCATTCAAGTCAACGTTCTGTGTTGGTTGTCTACTCTGGTGATGCAGTTCCTAATCTAAAATAGCAGGACCATTGCCATGGGGTTGATCTTTGGACAGGTGAGAGATGAGAAAAGGAGCGAGGGATGAAAAGATGGAAGGAAGCAGTGGTGGAAAAATGAAGATACTTAAATAGAAAATGACTCCAGTAAAAGTGAAAGTCACCCAGTGAAAGTCTACAAGTATTTGGTTTAAAACATACTTAAATATCAGAAGTAAATTTAATTGCTAAAATATACTTAAGCACCAAAAGTATAAATAATTTCAAAATTCCTTATATTAAGCAAACCAGACGCACCAATTTCTTTGTCATGTGTGCTCCCTCTCCGGCCTCTAGGTCACCAGGCTGCTCGTTATGTTGCACACCTGTCACCATCGTTACGCTCATCTGCGCATAATGACACTCACCTGGACTCCATCACCTCCTTGATTATCTGCCCTTTATAAGTCACTCCCTTTGGCTTCTTCCCCAGTTGTCAACGTTTCTGTTCCTGGGTCTGTTGTTTGTGTTACGTGTTTGTTTAATTTATTTATTGAAGCACTCCCTGAACTTGCTTCCCGACTCTCAGCGTACATCATTACATTCTTGTTTTTTAAATTTATGGATAGCCAGGGGCACACGCCAACATTCAGACATAATTTACAAAGGATGCATGTGTATTTAGTAAGTCCACCAGATCACTTGGTCATCCAAGATGGCATAGCAGTTCAGACGTCTTTTGTCCTCGTCTCGTCGTGTCCCGTATATATATATATATATATATATATTTACAACTTTTTTTCACATACATTTTTTACATTTTCCATAAACTCATCTTCAAAACATTCTCCTGCAACCCGCCTCACCAATTTCTATTTATAAAAAAGTATTATTTACCTCAAATCTGTAATCCTCCAAGAAGCTAGCCAGAAACTCCAAGAAGCTAGCTAGAAGCTAGCCAGAAACTCCAAGACGCTAGCCAGAAACTAGCCAGAAGCTAGCCAGGAGCTAGCCAGAAGCTAACCCAGAAGTTAATCAGAAGCTAGTTCAGAAGCTAGTTAGCTTCTTTACTGGCAAATCGTTAGTATTCAGCTAACCACGGTTTGTGGTCATCAGCTATCCTTTAGCTCGAAAATCTATCGCCAGTTTTGTACTGCGCAGTGCGGCTCGGAACGGAACATACCGGACCAATTTTTCTCTCCTTGTCCCTGGATTTCAACCGCTAACTCTGGACATTCATACCTGGATCTCACAGCTAGCTAGCTGCTATCCGTGTGACTATCGGCTTTCATCGATTCCGGAGCAAACATCAATTATTCCGGAGCTAGCCAGCTGAAGAGTTCCATCAATCACTCCTGGGCTACAATCACCTATCCGGACCCGTTTTACTGCCTACGCGGAGCCCCACCGGGCCTTCACAACTGGACTGCCAATGTTATCTACCCGAAGGAGTTATCCGGATGGCTCCTCCATCGCGACGTTACCTGAAAGTCCATCTGCGGCCTGCTAAACGTTAGCTGTCTTACCGGCTGCTATCTGAATAGACAATCGGACAATTTATTTATTTATTTGTATTATTATTATTATTATTATTCTTCTTGGGCCTCTATAACTATATCTATTGTTTTTATTTTTGTTGTCCTCTACCACACGGAACCCCACTAATCTACTGACGGAACGCAAGAGGTGGCTAATAACAGACCTCCATCCTATGCTAGCTTGCTACCAACCTCTCCACTCACCGGATCCTTTTGATCACTCGACTAAGCATGCCTCTCCTTAATGTCAATATGCCTTGTCCATTGCTGTTCTGGTTAGTGTTTATTGGCTTATTTCACTGTAGAGCCTCTAGTCCTGCTCACTATACCTTATCCAACCTATTAGTTCCACCACCCACACATGCAATGACATCTCCTGGTTTTCAATGATGTTTCTAGAGACAATAGCTCTCTCTTCATCACTCAATACCTAGGTTTACCTCTACTGTATTCACAACCTACCATACCGTTGTCTGTAAATTATACCTTGATGCTATTTTATCGCCCCGGAAACCTCCTTTTACTCTCTGTTCTAGAAGACCAATTCTTATTGCTTTTAGCCGCACCCTTATTCTACTCCTCCTCTGTTCCTCTGGCGATGTAGAGGTGAATCCAGGCCCTGCAGTGCCTAGCTCCACTCCTATTCCCCAGGCGCTCTCTTTTGACGACTTCTGTAACCGTAATAGCCTTGGTTTCATGCATGTTAACATTAGAAGCCTCCTCCCCAAGTTTGTTCTATTCACTGCTTTAGCACACTCTGCCAACCCGGATGTTCTAGCTGTGTCTGAATCCTGGCTTAGGAAGACCACCAAAAATTCTGAAATTTGAATTCCAAACTACAACATTTTCAGACAAGATAGATCCACCTCTCTAAAAACAAGATCCACCTCTCTAAAAACAAGTCTCTCACCATTGCCGCCTGCTATAGACCACCCTCTGCCCCCAGCTGTGCTCTGGACACCATATGTGAACTGATTGCCTCCCATCTATCTTCAGAGCTCGTGCTGCTAGGTGACCTAAACTGGAACATGCTTAACACCCCAGCCATCCTACCTTCTAAACTTGATGCCCTCAATCTCACACAAATGATCAATGAACGTACCAGGTACTTCCCCAAAGCCTTAAACACGGGCACTCTCATAGATATCATCCTAACCAACTTGCCCTCTCAATACACCTCTGCTGTCTTCAACCAAGATCTCAGCGATCACTGCCTCATTGCCTGCATCCGTAATGGGTCAGTGGTCAAACGACCTCCACTCATCACTGTCAAACGCTCCCTGAAACACTTCAGCGAACAGGCCTTTCTAATCAACCTGGCCGGGGTATCCTGGAAGGATATTGATCTCATCCCGTCAGTAGAGGATGCCTGGATATTTTTTTTAAATGCCTTCCTAACCATCTTAAATAAACATGCCCCATTCAAGAAATTTAGAACCAGGAACAGATATAGCCCTTGGTTCTCCCCAGACCTGACTGCCCTTAACCAACACAAAAACATCCTATGGCGTTCTGCATTAGCATCGAAAAGCCCCCGTGATATGCAGCTGTTCAGGGAAGCTAGAAACCATTATACACAGGCAGTTAGAAAAGCCAAGGCTAGCTTTTTCAAGCAGAAATTTGCTTCCTGCAACACTAACTCAAAAAGTTCTGGGACACTGTAAAGTCCATGGAGAATAAGAACACCTCTTCCCAGCTGCCCACTGCACTGAAGATAGGAAACACTGTCACCACTGATAAATCCACCATAATTGAGAATTTCAATAAGCATTTTTCTACGGCTGGCCATGCTTTCCACCTGGCTACTCCTTCCCCGGTCAACAGCACTGCACCCCCCACAGCAACTCGCCCAAGCCTTCCCCATTTCTCCTTCTTCCAAATCCGTTCAGCTGATGTTCTGAAAGAGCTGCAAAATCTGGACCCCTACAAATCAGCCGGGCTCGAAAATCTGGACCCTTTCTTTCAAAAATTATCTGCTGAAATTGTTGCCACCCCTATTTTCTAGCCTGATCAACCTCTCATTTGTGTCGTCAGACCTATATCTATCCTACCATGCCTTTCTAAGGTCTTCGAAAGCCAAGTCAACAAACAGATTACCGACCATTTCGAATCTCACCAAACCTTCTCTGCTATGCAATCTGGTTTCAGAACTGGTCATGGGTGCACCTCAGCCACGCTCAAGGTCCTAAACGATATCTTAACCGCCATCGATAAGAAACATTACTCTGCAGCCGTATTCATTGATCTGGCCAAGGCTTTCGACTCTGTCAATCACCACATCCTCAATGATTGCCTCGCCTGGTTCACCAACTACTTCTCTGATAGAGTTCAGTGTGTCAAATCGGAGGGTCTGCTGTCTGGACTTCTGGCAGTCTCTATGGGGGTGCCACAGGGTTCAATTCTTTGACCGACTCTCTTCTCTGTATACATCAATGATGTCGCTCTTGCTGCTGGTGAGTCTCTGATCCACCTCTACGCAGACGACACCATTCTGTATACTTCTGGCCCTTCTTTGGACACTGTGTTAACAACCCTCCAGGCAAGCTTCAATGCCATACAACTCTCCTTCCGTGGCCTCCAATTATTCTTAAATACAAGTAAAACTAAATGCATGCTCTTCAACCTATCGCTACCTGCACCTACCCGCCTGTCCAACATCACTACTCTGGACGGCTCTGACTTAGAATACGTGGACAACTACAAATACTTAGGTGTCTGGTTAGACTGTAAACTCTCCTTCCAGACCCATATCAAACATCTCCAATCCAAAGTTAAATCTAGAATTGGCTTCCTATTTCGCAACAAAGCATCCTTCACTCATGCTGCCAAACATACCCTTGTAAAACTGACCATCCTACCAATCCTCGACTTTGGCGATGTCATTTACAAAATAGCCTCCAATACCCTACTCAACAAATTGGTTGCAGTCTATCACAGTGCAATCCGTTTTGTCACCAAAGCCCCATATACTACCCACCATTGCGACCTGTACACTCTCGTTGGCTGGCCCTCGCTTCATACTCGTCACCAAACCCACTGGCTCCATGTCATCTACAAGACCCTGCTCGGTAAAGTCCCCCCTTATCTCAGCTCGCTGGTCACCATAGCATCTCCCACCTGTAGCACACACTCCAGCAGGTATATCTCTCTAGTCACCCCCAAAACCAATTATTTCTTTGACCGCCTCTCCTTCCAGTTCTCTGCTGCCAATGACTGGAACGAACTACAAAAATCTCTGAAACTGGAAACACTTATCTCCCTCACTAGCTTTAAGAACCAACTGTCAGAGCAGCTCACAGATTACTGCACCTGTACATAGCCCACCTATAATTTAGCCCAATCAACTACCTCTTTCCCTACTGTATTTATTTAATTAATTAATAAATGTTGCTCCTTTGCACCCCATTATTTTTATTTCTACTTTGCACATTCTTCCATTGCAAATCTACCATTCCAGTGTTTAACTTGCTATATTGTATTTACTTTGCCACCATGGCCTTTTTTGCCTTTACCTCCCTTCTCACCTCATTTGCTCACATCGTATATAGACTTGTTTATACTGTATTATTGACTGTATGTTTGTTTTACTCCATGTGTAACTCTGTGTTGTTGTATGTGTCGAACTGCTTTGCTTTATCTTGGCCACGTCGCAATTGTAAATGAGAACTTGTTCTCAACTTGCCTACCTGGTTAAATAAAGGTTAAATATTTTATTTTTATTTTTAAATCAGAGGCAGTAGGGATGACCAGGAATGTTCTGTTGATTATTGCGTGAATTGGACAATTCTCCTGTCCTGCTAAGCATTCAAAATGTGTCTAGTACTTTTGGGTGTCAAGGAAAATGTATGGAGTAAAAATTACAATATTTTCTTAAAGAATATAGTAAAGTAGTCCAAAATAGAAATAGTAAAGTACAGGTACTCCAGAAAACTACTTAAGTAGTGCTTTAAAGTATTTTTACTTACGTACTTTACACCACTGGAAAGAAGTTTGTTCATAATATTGTAAATACTCACTTTATCCTTCTCACATTCAGCGATTTCCTTCTCCGTGCAGGTTTTATTAACCACTTTTAATGATTCCGTGATGTTGTTCTCCTATGAGTGAAAGCAGAGAGCTCCATTTTAAAGTCAATTTTGAGATCTCCATGGCAACAGGAAAACCCCTTGTCCGTCATGGTACTTACAAGGTTCTGAAGAAGCGGGTAGATGACAGTCTCGTAGTCCTCAGCGATCTCTCTCATAGTCCTGTTGCTCTCACAAGACAACACCAGAGGTAGCAGCATGAGAGAAAAGACAGAGATGCCAAGAATATTCTGTGTGAGAGAGAAAGACAGACAGAGAGAGGGAAAGAGAGAGGTGTAAGTATACAACAGTCTTAGCATTATCCACAGTAGTTACAGACACATGGCTCATGCTAAATATTATTTTGATTTATCTTGATCTACTCATACTTTACCGATCAAGGTGAGTGCCATTGCGAGACATCTCGGACCTCTGGTCTGGCAGTAGTCCACAGCGAAACTACAGACCGATTATACCGTGTTCTGGACCGGATTAAGAAATCATAGGCCCTGGGCTTAGTTTTAAAAATATATATATATTATTCTCTCTGGTGTATTTTGAACATGGCGAGTTGGCTCCTGTGGTTAGATTTAAAAAATAGTAATAAACTATTGGGCCCCTATGGGTTTGAGCCCAGCCACTGACTCACACAATTGGCCAGTTCCATTTATTTATTATGCAGTTTAATTTATTATTAATCAGTTACCCAAACAAATCAGGGCCCCCCAGTTACCCACATGGGGGAGGAGAGGAGGTAGGGGGCCCATCTGACGATTGGCAGAGTGGCAGCAGGCTGTCTACACTCACTGAGCACGGGCTCCTGAATCCTTCTAAAAAAATATTTTATATACAGTACCAGTCAAATGTTTGGACACACCTACTCATTCTGGATAAGAGCGTCTGCTAAATGACTTAAATGTAAATGTAAATTCCATGATTTTTTTAAATTTTTACTTTTTTTCCACTAATATTCTACAATAGTGAAGACATCAAAACTATGAAATAACACATATGGAATAATACCACATACCACACCTTTTGCCTTGATGACAGCTTTGCACACTCTTGGCATTCTCTCAACCAGCTTCATGAGGAGGTCACCTGGAATGCATTTCAATTAACAGGTGTGCCTTGTTAAAAGTTAATTTATGGAATTTCTTTCCTTCTTAATCCATTTGAGCCAATCAGTTGCGTTGTGACAAGGTAGGGTTGGTATACAGAAGATAGCCCTATTTGGTAAAAGACCAAGTCTATATTATGGCAAGAACAGCTCAAATAAGCAAAGAGAAACGACAGTCCATCATTACTTTAAGACATGAAGGTCAGTCAATCCGAACATTTCAAGAACTTTGAAAGTTTCCTCAAGTGCAGTCACAAAAACCATCAAGCGCTATGAAGAAACTGGCTCTCATGAGGTCTAGAGGATACGTTCTTTAGAGTTACCAGTCTCAGAAATTGGCAATTAAGTGCACCTCAGCTTACAGCCCAAATAAATGCTTCACAGTGTTCAAGTAACAGATACATCTTAACATCAACTGTTCAGAGGAGACTGCATGAATCAGGCCTTCATGGTTGAATTACTGCAAAGAAACCACTACTGAAGGACAACAATAATAAGAAGAGACTTGCTTTGGCCAAGAAACACAAGAAATCAGTGGATATCTGTCCTGTGGTCCGAAAATTTGAGATTTTTGGTTCGAACCAGCATGTCTTTGTGAGATGCGTGATGTGTGGGGGTGCTTTGTGTGGGGGTGTGATGTGTGGGGGTGCTTTGCTGGTGACACTGTTGGTGATTTAGGCACACTTAACCAGCATTGCTACCACAGCATTCTGCAGCAATACGCCACCCCATCTGGTTTGCACTTAGTGGAACTGTTGTTTGTTTTTCAACAAGTCAATGACCCAAAACACACCTCCAGGCTGTGTAAGGGCTATTTGACCAAGAAAGAGAGTGATGGAGTGCTGCATCAGATGACCTGTCCTCCACAATCACCTGATCTCAACCCAATTGAGATGGTTTGGGATGAGTTGGACCACAGAATGAAGGAAATGCAGCTGGCAAGTGCTCAGCATATGTATAAATAACTTCAAGACTGTTGGAAAAGCATTCCAGGTAACTACATCATGAAGCTGGTTGAGAGAATGCCAAGAGAATGCCAAGTGTGCAAAGCTGTCATCAAGTGGCTACTCTGAAGAATCTCAAATATAATATATATTTTGATTTGTTAAACACTTTTTTGGTTACTACATGATTCCATATGTGTTATTTCATAGTTTTGATGTATTCACTATTATCCTACAATGTAGAAAATAGTCAAATGAAGGGGAAAACATGGAATGAGTAAGTGTGTCCAAACTTTTGTATTGTCTATATATATATATATATATATATATCATTTCTTACCCACTTTTCATATATATATATATATATATATATATATATATATATTTTTTTTCTTACTCCCCAATTTTGTGATTATAATCTTGTCTCATCGCTGCAACTCCCCAACGGGCTAGGGAGAGGCAAAGGTTGAGTCATGCATCCTCCGAAACATGACCTGCCAAGCGGTGCTTCTTAACACCTGCTCGATTAACCGGGAAGCTAGCTGCA
Organism: Oncorhynchus gorbuscha; assembly: GCF_021184085.1. Lineage (NCBI taxonomy): Eukaryota > Metazoa > Chordata > Actinopteri > Salmoniformes > Salmonidae > Oncorhynchus > Oncorhynchus gorbuscha. The sequence continues at coordinate 64,281,924 of NC_060184.1, forward strand.
CCAATGTGTCGGAGGTTACACGTTCAACTGATGACTGAAGTCAGTCTGGAGGCGCCCAGTCCGCCACAAGAAGTCGCTAGAGCATGATGAGCCAAATTAAGCCCCCCCGCAACCCTCCCCTAACCCGGATGACGCTGGGCCAATTGTGCGCCGCCTTATGGGACTCCCAGCCACAGCCTGTAATCACACAGCCTGGGATCAAACCCCAGGCTGTAGTGACACCGCAACACTGTACCACTCGAGAGACCTCCTTGAGTAATTTTCTAATGAGACATCTTTACTTTTACTCAAGTATAACAATTGGGTACTTTTTCCACCACTGACAGTGTGCCACTGCATGCACAAACACACCCTCAAAAAGGTCAAATTATCTTGGACAGAGAAGAGAGCCCACTGACACACAGACAGCTGATTTTAAACAGTGTGTCCCTGTCACACTGATGATCTCACCAAAAACCCCGTTCAGACCTGCAATAAGATGTTCCAACCTGGGGGAAACTGACACGAGTTACTGAGGGAATGGAGAGGGAAAAGTGGATGGCAAAACATTTTCATTGAAGTTTAGGGTCAAAATCATGTCATTTCATAATGATAAATGAGGATGAAACAGAAATGTTGCAAAAAAACTCCACAGTTCCAAAGTCTTTTGTTTTCTAACGGGAAGGTGATGGATTCCGAGAGGCAATTATTCCTGAGAAGATATTGTAACCAAGGACTGGATGGAGAGAACATTCTATTCTGCCCTGGCACACAGCCATGGTCAACACGCAGCTAGTGTATTCAAGAGGACCAGACACCCAGAGAGGGGGGGGTGGCAAATAAATAAACTTCATAAGAAAGACTACAGACTCGCTAAAGCTTCATTTTCTGTCTCCTTCACTTGGCTCATTTGGTCCGTAAGAGAGTATTACACTATCAAATTTCAAAGACAAATGTTTGTAAAAAATGATCCCACCAGCTGTGGGTATTCAGAAATGTTTGACTCTTCTGATTACATGAGCCATCGTTCTAATAATTACATTTTTGGTTTGGAACCATGCGAGGCATACAGACAGATGAGAGCCAAACGTGCAAACACACACAGCTGCTTATATTGACTTGATATATTTGCCAGCGTGGCTTCAGAGGCAGTTATGTCCTTCAACTGTGAAATTGCACATTATTAATTGATTCATGCGATTCTGTTCATTAAATCTGATTTTCTTACTCATTCTGATGGCCATTAAACCAATATGGTTTCAAAGACTGCTAAAATGTTTCAGTAGCTTATCAAGTCCTTGCTAGTAAAAATATCACAGAAATTGAAATCATTTACATGAAGCAATTGAATTAGGTTTTATATTTAAAACATGTGAATATACAGTGAATTCGGAAAGTTTTCATACCCCTGGACTTTTCCAACATCTTGTTATGTTGCAGCCTTATTCTAAAATCGATTAAATGGAAACATATTCCAATCAATCTACACACAATACTCTATAATGACAAAGTTAAAAAAGTTTTTGAAATTTTTGAAGATGTATTAATTCTTTCAAACAGAAAAAACTCATTTACATCAGTATTCAGACCCTTTGCAGAGACTCAAAATTGAGCTCATTCTGTTTCCATTGATCATCCTTGAGATGTTTCTACAACTTGATTGGAGTACACCTGTGGTAAATTCAATTGATTGGACATGATTTGGAAAGACACACACCTGTCTATATCAAATCTCACAGCTGACAGTGCATGTCAGAGCAGAATCCAAACCACGAGGTTGAAGGAATTGTCTGTAGAGCTCCGAGACAGGATTGTGTCGAGGTACATATCTGGGGAAGAGTACCAAAACATTTCTGCAGCATTGAAGGTCCCCGAGAACACAGTGGCCTCCATCATTCTTAAATGGAAGAAGTTTGGAACCACCAAGACTCTTCCTAGAGTTGGCCACCTGGCCAAATTGAGCAATCGGGGGAGAAGGGCCTTGGTCAGGGAGGTGACCCAATGGTCACACTGACAAAGCTCTAGAGTTCCTCTGTGGAGACGGAAGAACCTTCCAGAAGGACAACCATCTCTGCAGCACTCCACCAATCAGGCCTTTTACTCCTCAGTAAAAGGCACATGACAGCTTGCTTAGAGTTTGCCAAAAGGCACCTAAAGGCTCTCAGAACATAAGAAAAAATATTATTTGTTCTGATGGAACCAATATTGAACTCTTTGGCCTGAATGCCAAGCGTCACATCTGGAAGAAACCTGGCACCATCCCTATGATGAAGCATGGTGGTGGTAGCATCATGCTGTGGGGATGTTTTTCAGCTGCAGGGACTGGGAGACAAGTCAGGATCGAGGGAAAGATGAACAGAGCAAAGTAGAGAAATTCTTGATGAAAACCTGCTCCAGAGCGCTCAGGACCTCAGACTGGGGCAACGGTTCACCTTCCAAAAGGACAACAACCCCAAGCACACAGCCAAGACTATGCAGGAGTGGCTTCGGGACAAGTCTCTGAATGTCCTTGAGTGGCCCAGCCAGAGCCTGGACTTGAACATCTTTGGAGAGACCTGAAAATAGCTGTGCAGTGACGCTCCCCATCCAACCTGACAGAGCTTGAGAGGATCTGCAGAGAAGAATATCAGAAACTCTCTAAATACAGGTCTGTCAAGCTTGTAGCGTCATACCCAAGAAGACTCGAGGCTGTAATCACTGCCAAAGGTGCTTCAACAAAGTACTGAGTAAAGGGTCTGAGTACTGTAAATGTGATATTTCAGTTTCATACATTTGCAAAAATGTCTCCAAACCTGTTTTTGCTTTATCATCATGGGGTATTGTGTGTAGATTGACGAGGGGAAAAACAATTTTGTCAATTTTAGAATAAAACTAACGTAACAAAATGTGGAAAAAGTCAATGGGTCTGATTATTTTCAGAATACATTTTACGTGTAACACAGGATATGAACCTAGATCTCCTACAGGAGCAACCAACATCCTAGACTGTTAGACCAATAGGTAATTCCCTTTTAGGATGAAGGCAGACACTGGTTTTGAAGTTCGCAGGCGGGGCTACCTCATCACATGATCATGACCGACTCAAGTCCGCTCCATTCTGTAGATGTGTGTGTGTGTCACACCATGATGTCATTAAAATTAGATTAAGTTTTAAAGAAACAATCGGTAATTTCCAGAGTCCATTTCAATATCAAATCAGCCTGGTGTCTTGATTTTGAGAAGTGTATTTTGCTTGCCAACATTGCGCTCAGAAGTCCTGTATATATAAATGTCTGCTTTGATTGATGGCTCCAATTTACACCCCCGTAATTTATAATATTAAACTCTGACTAATGCATACAATTCAGTTAGCAGCAACACACACACACACACACTTACACCTACACACATACACCAAATGACCTAAAGTATGTGGGCACCTGCTCGTCGAACATCTCATTCCAAAATAATGGGCATTAATAAGGAGTTGGTCCCCCCTTTTCTGCTATAACAGCCTCCTCTCTTCTGGGAAGACTTTCCACTAGATGTTGGAACATTGCTGTGGGGACTTGCTTCCATTCAGACACAAGAGCATTAGTGAGGTTGGGCACTGATGTTGGGCGATTAGGCCTGGCTCGCAGTCGGTGTTCCAATTCATCCCAAAGGTGTTCGATGGGGTTGAGGTCAGGGCTCTGTGCAGGCCAGTCAAGTTCTTCCACACTGATCTCAACAAACCATTTCTGTATGGATCTCACTTTGAGCACCAGGGCATTGTCATGCTGAAAGATGAAAGGACCTTCCCCAACATGTTGCCACAAAGTTGGAAGCACAGAATCTTCTACAATGTCATTGTATGCTGTAACGTTAAGATTAACCTTCACTGGAACTAAGGGGCCTAGCCTGAACCATGAAACACAGCCCCAGACCATTATTCCTCCTTCACCAAACCTTACAGTTGGCACTATGCATTTGGGCAGGTAGCATTCTCCTGGCATCTTACTTTATCTTTCTAGCTGGCTAAGTCATACTAGACAGAGCCCTTTAACGTTTCTGCAATAGTTAGGAACTTAAATAAGATATGTTTCAATATGAACATCCCACATGGCCTATCTCCCCTATAGGCCAACATTAACATGCTATCAACATACAAACAATACAGTTTTAAAATATCATACGTCTTAGTTTCGTCGCTGATGCTACATGTCAGAGTTAATCATGTATTATAATTCCGTCCTTTCAGGTGTATATCATTATAATTGTATAGCTAATAGGCTGCGTGTTTGTAGTTCCACTGTTGTTTTTGTTGTTGTATAGAAATGCAGTAAATGAGCTTCAACTTTCCTGACCTCACTAAAACTCAAACCCTGGTAATGGCCCTGCACACACTGCATTGGGCCCTCAGTTGCTGAAGGGCCCAACATTTTTATTAGTTAACTCTAGTGCTATATTTGACCCATTTACAGGGATACTTTTCAAAAGCTTCCTATCCAGGTGAAATGGAGATGGAAAACCACAATGTGAAGTGACTGACTCCCCTCATCAATGTTACATTAATGATATTTACAGTTCACCTCTTCCCTGATTTTATAGGCATATTTCTTGTGATAGGAAGGTATTAAAAAAGTTGGAACTTTCTATTTGAGCTACAGATCTACAGGCGTGCGGTGTTAACCACTTTTAAAGATTCAGTGATTCCTTTACCTCTCTTATGAAAGGGATTTTGCTACAAGTGATTTTAGCTCTGTAGGTTATGCAAGTAGGCTGCGTAGGTTGCATTCGAGAGAACGATCATAGTTCTATTTATATTTTTGGAACTCTCATTTTTGCAATTCATGAATAATAAACATACAATTTAAAAATGGAATTGTTGTGTGGAAAAAACAAAGGTGGCTTGAGATCAATATTAGTTAACTGCGGCAAAAAAAGTATTTTCTGTTAACACCTGGTTCTGCTAATTGAACTTTTAAGACGGTCCCTTAGCTGCGTGTGCATAATATGCCCCAATCTAGTCACTTTTTGAAAACGGAATGGACAAAACAAAGGCTGTACCTTACTCTATTATCATCAGATTCGAGGCAAATCACTAACCATCTAAGGACATTGACAAGCAAACTCCGAATATCAAACCAATGTTCAAACTGAAAACAAGTGATGGTGGTAGGTTAACTTTGATATTTCCATATCTGAAATATGTTGAATTCGTTGAATTGAAGTCCGTTCCCAGTGAGTTATGGTATTTATAATTATGTGAGTCAACTGAACTTCGGCTAGACTATACAGTAGCCTATTATGTTACCTACCATTTGTATGTAGGCTACCATTCTTGGTTCATATTCACAAAACGGTGCCACTCCCACCACTCTGGCTGCGTTGTTGCGTTTTCCATACAGCAGTAAAATGTTCATGCGTTGTAGTGTTTCTTACTGAAATGAATCCCTTTATTTTCTAGCTATAATAAGCCTATAATAACTAGCTGGGCTTGTTTATCTATCAATCTCCCTGCTTGGCCAGCATGACAATATACTTAACTTCCGTCACTGACACCAATAGCTTTCACTTTCCAGTCCCGTCTATTACAGAAAGCGCTGTAATAGCCTAATGGACTCGCTACCTAGGGTCTATGTCCGAAGTATGTCATTCCTCACAATGTGTGCACTTGTTCACTGATTTGAAAGGAAATGACTGGTATAGAAAATATGGTGGAAACTGCTACTCGCCTCCACCATTCCAATGCTTTTAGATTTGTGTAAAGTAGGTTAGTGAACGAGGTTATGCCTACACTTCAGGGTAAATGAGATATTATTGGGACATACAGTGTGCTCCCGCTGGCACCTCTCCGGTCAAATAAGGGGTGCATTCCTCTGCCCAGGCGTTTCTGACACCTGCCAGATCTTACAGCGCATGAATAGGTATTTTAAGTATCAGCTAACCACATATATAACAATCTGTCAGTTGATGCCAGAGTCCATGACCTGGCACACAACCATTGGTTGATGCATGCAACGTCTTTGCAAGAGAGCGCAACCAAGTCCAAGTTACCTGCAGGCCTTGCCCCCAAGTATACCTCACTGCAGAGCGGCAGCAGTGGACAGGGCTAATGCCTCCATCACACCTAGTGTCATTGCGCAAAATGGGACGCAGCATCATCTGGATGTGTGCAACAAAAGTTCAACATTCACCTTTTGCTGCCATTTCTGTAAAGCCTTCTACACATACAGTTTGACGGATACGTTGGATAAAGCCAACGTCTGGACTACTCAGAACGCACTGCAAGGCATACGCAGCCTTCCATTGGAAAGACGGTTGAACAGCTTCTATTACCAGGCCATCAGACTGTTGAACAGCCACAACTTCACGTCTGTCTACCAGGTGATGAACACTCACTGACACGGATCATTTTAATATTTCTACTACTGCATGTTTTATTTCACACCGTTTTGAGACACCACATATCTATATACTGGATTCTTGACTTTGTGTTGTATTTTTCTTTACATTTGAATTGTTTTGACATTTGACTGCATCGTTAGGAGCTAGTAACGTAAGCATTTCGCTGCACCGCTATAACATCTGCTAAACTGTGTACATGACCAATACTCTGATTTGACATAGTTATCTCTTTTCTCAAATGACATAGCATTCACTTTTTGTATTCCTAGGCATTACTAATCAAGCATTGAACAATCAGACATCAATGGAGCACACTGTCACGTTCGTCATAATGATTGGACCAAGGCGCAGTGTGCGTAGAGTTCCACATATTTTAATTAATCGAAACTTACACAAGCGAATTGTGCCGCTACTGGTGTGCACACAGGCAACTATCCGTAGACAAGATCCCACAAAGCACAATGAGGAAATGGCTGCCTAAATATGATCCCCAATCAGAGACAATGATAAACAGCTGTCTATGATTGGGAACCAAACCAGGCAAACATAAACCATTAATCACCTAGATGACCCACCCTAGTCACTATCACGCCCCAACCAACAGAGAATAAACAGCTCTCTATGGTCAGGGCGTAACACACACAGATGGTCATATTATTACATTCACATGATTTATTAAAATATTACTTACAATTCTGCATTAATATCCGTGATGTATTGGTAAAAAAAAGTGGGCAATGGATCAATTCTAAACTCCATTGAGCGATCGAGATAAGAGAAACGACAGATATTAAAGGAGACGTATGACATTTTAAAACTGTATTGTTTGCATGTTGACAGCATTTCAATGTAGGCCTATAGGGAAGATGGGCCATGTGGAGATGGTCATATTAAAACATATATTCTTTCTCAGGGGACCAACATGGGGCCCGACCCCAAGTTTGGGAACCACTGTACTAACCACTATCTCTGCTTGCTTTCTCTCTCCATGTCTTGTCTGCTTCCTCCTGCATGTATTTCAGCCTGCCTCAGCCTCACCACTGAGGGCCACATCACTGTCTGTCTCAGTAGCATGCGCTCTGTAAAGCAAAGTTATGAGAACTTAGTAGTGTATATTTTACTCCTGCTGAGGTAGGCTCCGATTAACATTAGCTTCTTACTTCATCCTTATAGCTGGTGTAATGCTCCGGGTGTCGTGGGTGTGGAGTCAAATGCAGGAGACAAGAGTTCAATGCTGTGTGTCTTTTAATAGCACCAACGCACCACAGGGTGCTCACAAAAGTTACGTTCCCAACCACAGGGAATCAAAAAATACAATGGGGAAAAAAATCACGACCAGGCACTAACACGTACCTCTACAACAGAGCCGAAGGTTACATTGAAATAACCCCGCACAACAACCAGGCGGGCCGGCTGTCTAATAAAGACAAACTAATTAACATGAACAGGTGCTACCACTAAACATACAAGGAGGGGGAGGAAAAACAATCAGTGACAGCTAATAGGCCGGTGACGACGAGCGCCGAGCTCCACCCGCCCGGGAAGGGGAAACCCTAGGTTGGACTCGTGACAGTTGGCTAATAAATAAGCCCTTCAATGTTACTGCAATAGAAGTCTCTACCAGCAGCTAGCCACCTGACTGACATATAAGAGACTACCAGTTATGCACTCATTCTCAGATCATCTTTTTTTCTTTGTTTGGGGGATGTCTGTAGACACGGCAGGAGTCACGGAACGCTTTTAAAATAGCTTTTTTTCCAGCATCTCGCAAGCACACTGTCAGCAGTGTCCCTAGTTTCCTACTTGAGCCGACTCCAAGCTATATTGACTTAATATATTTGCCAATGTGGCTTCAGAGGCAGTTATGTATTTCAACTGTGAAATTGCACATTGTTAATTGATTCATGTGATTCTGTTCATGAAATCTGATTTTCTTACTCATTCTGATGGCCATTAAACCAATATGTTTTCACATACTGCTTAAGCGTTTCAGAGTTCATCAAGTACTTGTGTGTAAAAAATCATTTACATGATGCAATTGAATTAAGTTTTATATGTCAAATATGTGAGTATGTGTATGTGTGGGGTATTCGGAAAGTATTCAGACCCCTGGACCTCTTCCACATTTTGTTATGTTACAGCCTTATTCTAAAATGGATTAAATGAAAACAAATCCTCATCAATCTACACACAATACCCCATAATGACAAAGTGAAAACTGATTTTTTTTTTACATTTTGGAAATGTATTAAACATTTCAAACAGAAAAAAACTTATTTACATAAGTATTCAGAAACTTTGCTATAAGACTTGAAATTGAGCTCATCCTGTTACCATTGATCATCCTTCGGATGTTTCTACAACTTGATTGGAGTCCACCTTTGGTAAATTCAATTGATTGGACATGATTTGGAAAGGCACACACTTATCTATAGAAAGTCCCACAGTTGACAGTGCATGTCAGTGTCACACCCTGATCTGTTTCACCTGTCCTTGTGATTGTCTCCACCCCCCTCCAGGTGTTGCCCATCTTCCCTATTATCCCCTGTGTATTTATACCAGTGTTCTCTTTTTGTCCATTGCCAGCTTGTATTGTTTATCAAGTCAACCAGCGTGTTTGTTCTCAGCGCCTGCTTTTCCCAGTCTCTCGTTTTCTCGCACTCCTGGATTTGACCCTTGCCTGTCCTGACTCTGAGCCCGCCTGCCTGACGACCTGTACCTTTGCCCCACCTCTGGATTGTTGACCTCTGAGGCTGCCTACCGTCCGGTACCTTTACCCCACCTCCGGTTTACTGACCCCTGCCTGCCTTGACCTCTCCATTGCCTGCCGCTGTTGGAATATTAAACCATTGTCAATTCGACGTGTCTGCATCTGGGTCTTACCTTGATTCCTGATAGTCCAAGCCATGAGGTTGAACCTGATTCCTCATTAACCAAGCCATGAGGTTGAAGGAATTGTCTGTAGAGGTCCAAGACATGATTGTGTCAAGGCACATATCTGGGGAAGGGTACCAAAATATTTCTGCAGCATTGAAGGTTCCTGAGAACACAGTGGCCTCCATCATTCTTAAATGGAAGAAGTTTGGAACCACCAAGAATCTTCCTAGAGCTGGCCGCCCAGCCAAACTGAGCAAGCAGGGGAGAAGGGCCTTGGTCAGGGAGCTGACCCGATGGTCACTGACAAAGCTCTAGAATTCCTCTGTGGAGATGGGAGAAACTTCCAGAAGGACAACCATCTCTGCAGCACTCCACCAATCAGGCCTTTATGATAGTGGCCAGACAGAAGCCACTCCTCAGTAAAAGGCACATGACAGCTTGCTTGGAGTTTGAAAAAGGCACCTGACGGCTCTCAGAACATGAGAAATAAGATTATGTCCTCTGATGAAACCAATATTGAACTCTTTGGCCTGAATGCTAAGTGTCATGTCTGGAGGAAACCTGGCACCATCCTTACGATGAACCTGGCACCATCCTTATCCCTAACACCTCATTTGGCCGCCTTTCGTTCCAGTTCTCTGCTGCCTGTGACTGGAACGAATTGCAAAAATCGCTGAAGTTGGAGACTTTTATCTCCCTCACCAACTTCAAACATCTGCTATCTGAGCAGCTAACCGATCGCTGCAGCTGTACATAGTCTATCGGTAAATAGCCCACCCATTTTTACCTACCTCATCCCCATACTGTTTTTATTTTTTTACCTTTCTGCTCTTTTGCACACCAATATCACTACCTGTACATGACCATCTGATCATTTATCACTCCAGTGTTAATCTGCTAAATTGTAATTATTCGCCTACCTCCTCATGCCTTTTGCACACAATGTATATAGACTCGACTTTTTTTCCTTTTTTTTTCTACTGTGTTATTAATTGTTTACTCCATGTGTAACTCTGTGTTGTCTGTTCACACTGCTATGCTTTAACTTGGCCAGGTCGCAGTTGCAAATGAGAACTTGTTCTCAACTAGCCTACCTGGTTAAATAAAGGTGAAAAAAAAGCATGGTGGTGGCAACATCATGCTGTGGGGATGTTTTTCAGCTGCAGAGACTGGGAGACTAGTCAGGATCGAGGTAAAGATGAATGGAGCAAAGTACAGAGAGATCCTTAATGAAAACCTGCTCCAGAGTGCTCAGGACCTCAGACTGGGGAGAAGGTTCAACTTCCAACAGGAGAACGAGCCTAAGACAACACAGGAGTCTCTGAATGTCCTTGAGTGGCCCAGCTTGAACTCGATAAGAACATATTTGGAGAGACCTGAAAATAGCTGTGCAGCGACGCTCCCCATCCAACCTCACAGAGTTTGAGAGGATCTGCAGAGAAGAATAGGAGAAACTCCCCAAATACAGGTGTGCCATACTTGTAGCGCCATACCCAAGAAGACTCGAGGCTGTAATCGCTGCCAAAGGTGCTTCAACAAAGTACTGAGTAAAGGGTCTGAGTACTGTAAATGTGATATTTCAGTTTATTTTATTTGATACATTTGCAAAAATGTCTACAAACCTGTTTTTTTGCTTTGTCATTATGGGGTACTGTGTGTCGACTGATGAGGGGAAAAAAACAATTTAATACATTTTAGAATAAGGCTGTAATGTAACAGAATGTGGAAAAAGTCAATGGATCAGAATATTTTCTGAATGCATTGTATGTGTAACACGCAGGATATGAACCTAGATCTCCCACAGGAACAACCAACATCCTAAACTGTTGGACCAATAGGTACAGTGGGGCAAAAAAGTATTTAGTCAGCCACCAATTGTGCAAGTTCTCCCACTTTAAAAGATGAGAGAGGCCTGTAATATATCATAGCTACACTTCAACTATGACAGAAAAAAATGAGAAAAAAAATCCAGAAAATCACATTGTGGGATTTTTAATGAATTTATTTACAAATTATGGTGGAAAATAAGTAGTTGGTCACCTACAAACAAGCAAGATTTCTGGCTCTCACAGACCTGTAACTTCTTCTTTAAGAGGCTCCTCTGTCCTCCACTCGTTACCTGTATTAATGGCACCTGTTTGAACTTGTTATCAGTATAAAAGACACCTGTCCACAACCTCAAACAGTCACACTCCAAACTCCACTATGGCCAAGACCAAAGAGCTGTCATAGGACACCAGTGTAGTTATGATGGAAATTACAGGCCTCTCTCATCTTTTTAAGTGGGAGAACTTGCACAATTGGTGGCTGAGTGCAAGATCCAAAGAAATACATAGAGAGCATTTGGATGATCCAGAAGAAGATTGGGAGAATGTCATTTCCAAAGAACACCATACCTACTGTGAAGCATGGGGGTGGAAACATCATGCTTTGGGGCTGTTTTTCTGCAAAGGGACCAGGACGACTGAATGAGTGAAAACCTCCTTCCATCAGCAAGGGCATTGAAGATGAAACGTGGCTGGGTCTTTCAAATGACAATGATCCCAAACACACCGCCCGGGCAACGAAGGAGTGGCTGCATAAGAAATATTTCAAGGTCCTGGAGTGGCCTAGCCAGTCTCCAGATCTCAACCCCACTGTAAATGTCTGCTTTGATTGATGGCTCCAATTTACGCCTCCGTAAATTTCTAATATTAAACTCTGACTAATGCATACAATTCAGTTAGCAGCAACACACCACACACACACACACACACACATGCTTACACCTACACACATACACCAAATGACCGAAAGTATCTGGGCACCTGCTCGTCGAACATCTCATTCCAAAATAATGGGCATTAATAAGGAGTTGGTCCCCCCTTTTCTGCTATAACAGCCGCCTCTCTTCTGGGAAGACTTTCCACTAGATGTTGGAACATTGCTGTGAGGACTTGCTTCCATTCAGACACGAGCATTAGTGAGGTCGGGCACTGATGTTGGCCGATTAGGCCTGGCTCACAGTCGGTGTTCCAATTCATCCCAAAGGCGTTCAATGGGGTTGAGGTCAGGGCTCTGTGCAGGCCAGTCAAGTTCTTCCACACTGATCTCAACAAATCATTTCTGTATGGATCTCACTTTGAGCACCAGGGAATTATCATGCTGAAAGATGAAAGGACCTTCCCCAACATGTTGCCACAAAGTTGGAAGCACAGAATCTTCTACAATGTCATTGTATGCTGTAACGTTAAGATTAACCTTCACTGGAACTAAGGGGCCTAGCCTGAACCATGAAACACAGCCTCAGACCATTATTCCTCCTTCACCAAACCTTACAGTTGGCACTATGCATTTGGGCAGGTAGCATTCTCCTGGCATCTTACTTTATCTTTCTAGCTGGCTAAGTCATACTAGACAGAGCCCTTTAACGTTTCTGCAATAGTTAGGAACTTAAATAAATAAGTTATGTTTCAATATGAACATCCCACATGGCCTATCTTCCCTATAGGCCAACATTAACATGCTATCAACATACAAACAATACAGTTAAAAAATGTCATACGTTTTAGTTTCGTCACTGATGCTACATGTCAGAGTTAATCATGTATTATAATTCCGTCCTTTCAGGTGTATAACATTACAATTGTATAGCTAATAGGCTATGTGTTTGTAGTTCCACTGAGGTGAATGAACCAACAGCAGTTTTTTGTTGTTCTATAGAAATGCAGTAAATGAGCTTCAACTTTCCTGACCTCACTAAAACTCAAACCCTGGTAATGGCCCTGCACACAGGCCTTGCCCCTAAATATACCTCACTGCAAAGCGGCAGCAGTGGACAGGGCTAATGCCTCCATCACACCTACAGTGTCATTGCGCAAAATGGTACGCAGCCTCATCTTTACTTTCCTTTACCTTACTGACTTTATTGTCCCTATGGCGAAATTTTATTGCAGTGTGTCACGTTCTGACCTTAGTTCTTTTGTTATGTCTTTGCTTTAGTATGGTCAGGGCTTGAGTTGGGTGGGTTGTCTATGTTCGTTTTTCTATGATTTGGTATGTCTGTGTTTGGCCTGTATGGTTCTCAATCAGAGGCAGCTGTCAATCGTTGTCCCTGATTGAGAACCATACTTAAGTAGCCTGGTTTCACTTTTGAGTTGTGGGTGCTTATTTTCCGTGTCAGTGTGTGTTTCCACACGTAACTGTTTCGGTTTAGTTTTTTTCACTTTGTCGTTTATTGTTTTGTTCAGTGTTCTTATTAAAACCAATATGAACACTTACCACGCTGCGTATTGGTCCGATCCTTGCTACTCCTCCCCAGAAGAGGAAGAGGAAAGCCGTTACACAGTGTCATGTACACATTTATAGTGCCGTTTAAATACAAAACAAAATTGACAATACAACTTTTATAACAGTTAAATACCAATAATACATTTTTTAAATATTATTAAAATAAATAAAGAAATACAAAAATGTTTTTTAAAAGACTAGCCTGTTGGCCTTACGGAGTCGAAAGGAATTAGCCCGAGCTATTTAGGAGGGATATCACACCTGGCACAAATGATTGTCTAGTTCTGTTTTTCCAGCTGAGGGGTACCCTATAACTGCACCAAGAGGGGAGTAGTTTAAAGTCCAGGTCTATCTGGATATGTGTGCAACAAACATTCAACATTCACCTTTTACTACCATTTCTGTAAAGCCTTCTACACATACAGTTTGACGGATACGTTCGATAAATCAAAACGCACTGCAACTGCCTCTGCAATGCAATGCAAGGCAAATGAAGCTTTCCATTGGAAAGACTGTTGAACAGCTTCTATTACCAGGCCATCAGAATGTTCAAGAGCTTCTATTACCAGACTTTTGAACAGCCACCATTTGCCGTCTGTCTACCAGGTGATGAACAATCACTCACACAAAACACACACACACCTCATACACACTCACAGCCAATGCTGCTTTTCCATGTTATACAGGTCAGCGTTCAACACCATAGTGCCCTGAAAGCTCATCAATAAGCTAAGGACACTGGGAATAAACACCTTCTTCTGCAAGTGGATCCTGGACTTCCTGACGGGCCGCCCTCAGGTGGTAAGGGCAGGTATCAACACATCCGCCATGCTGATCCTCAATGCAGGTGCCCCTCAGGGTTGCGTGCTCAGTCCCCTCCTGTACTCCCTGTTCACTCATGACTGCACAGCCAGGCACCACTCCAACACCATCATTAAGTTTGCCGATGACACAACAGTGGTAGGCCTGATCAACGACAAGACAGCCTATAGGGAGGAGGTCAGAGACCTGGCCATATAGTGCCAGGACAACAACCTCTCTCTCAATGTGATCAAGACAAAGGAGATGATTGTAGACTACAGGAAAAGGAGGACCGAGCATGCCCCCATTCTCATCGACGGGGCTGCAGTGGAGCAGGTTGAGAGCTTCAGGTTCCCTGGTGTCCACATCAACAAAAAACGAACATGGTCCAAGCACACCAAGACAGTCGTGAAGAGGACACAACACAACCTATTCCCTCTCTGGAGACTGAAAAGATTTGGCATGGGTCCTCAGATCCTCAAAAGGTTCTACAGCTCCACCATCGAGAGGATCCTGACGGGTTGCATCACTGCCTGGTATGGCAACTGCTCTGCCTCCGACCTCAAGGCACTACAGAGGCTTGTGCGAACGGCTCAGTACATCACTGGGGCGAAGCTTCCTGCCATCCAGGACCTCTGTTCCAGACAGTGTCAGAGGAAGGATCTAAAAATGGTCAAAGACTCCAGCCACCCAGTCATGGACTGTTCTCTCTGCTACCGCATGTTAAGTGGTACCGGAGCGCCAAGTCTAGGTCCAAGAGTCTTCTAAACAGCTTCTACCCCCACACCATAAGACAGCTGAACACCTAATCAATTGGCTACCCAGACTATTTGCATTGCCCCCTCCTTTTACACCACTGCCACTCTCTGTTGTTATCATCATCTATGATAGCCACTTTAATAACTCTACCTACATGTACATATTACCTCAACTAACCGGTGCCTCCGCACATTGACTCTGTACCGGTACCCCCTTGTATATAGTCTTGCTATTGTTATTTGACTGCTGCTCTTTAATTACTTGTTATTTTATTTCTTATTCTTATTCATATTGTTTTTAAACAGAATTGTTGGTTAGGTGGAACTAGAAGCTCAAGCATTTCGCTACACTCGCATTAACATCTGCTAACCATGTGTATTATGGCACATATATTGATTTGATTATTGAGACACTAAACCACTGGTCACTTCCCATTTCACACTGTATTTAAATATTGTATCCTGACATAGATCATTTTAATATTTCTACTACTGTATGTTGTATTTCACACTGTTTTTAAACACCACATATTTATTTATATACTGGATTCTTGACTTTGCTCACTCGAATATCTACTGCTGTACATATCATTCTTAGTTTATCTTGTGTACATTTATCTGGTGTAGATACTTATAGATTGCATTTGGATTACTGTTAAAGTGCTATTTGTGTTTTTAATTGGATTCGTTCAGAAATCTTTTGATTTCTTGACTTTTCTGTGTTGTATTTTTCTTTACATTTGAATTGTTTTGACATTTGACTGCATCGTTAGGAGCTAGTAATGTAAGCATTTCGCTGCACCGCTATAACATCTGCTAAACTGTGTACATGACCAATACTCTTTGATTTGATTTGACATAGATATCTATTTTCTCAAATGACATAGTGTTCACATTCGTATTCCTAGGCATTACTAATCAAGCATTGAACAAACAGACATCAATGGAGCACACAGATGATCATATTATTACATTCACATGATTTATTAAAATATGACTTACAATTCTGCATTAATATCCGTGATGTATTGGTAAAAAAAGTGGGCAATGGATAAATTCTAAACTCCATTGAGCGATCGAGATAAGAGAAACGACAGATATTAAATGAGACGAATGACATTTTAAAACTGTATTGTTTGCATGTTGATAGCATTTTAATGTAGGCCTATAGGGAAGATGGGCCATGTGGAGATGTTCATATTAAAAATAAAAATAAATCTCACGGGACCAACATGGGCCCCGACCCCAAGTTTGGGAACCACTCTACTAACCACTATCTCTGCTTGCTTAGCTTCTTATTTCATCCTCATAGCTGGCTAATAAATAAGCCCTTCAACGTTACTGCAATAGAAGTCTCTACCAGCAGCTAGCCACCTGACTGACATATAAGAGACTACCAGTTATGCACTCATTCTCAGATCATCTTTTTTTCTTTGTTTGGGGGATGTCTGTAGACACGGCAGGAGTCACGGGACGCTTTTAAAATAGCTTTTTTCCAGCATCTCGCAAGCACACTGTCAGCAGTGTCTCTAGCCGACTCCAAGCTGGGATAATTTGTTTAGGCCCTTTGCCTGTGCCGCAAGAGGGCAGAGTTAGCTGTTTGAGAGAATGATGAACGTGCTGCTAAAAAGGCAAATCCATGGGACGCAGGCAAACATAAAAAAAACATTGTTCACGATTCCATTGTTCACGATTCCATTGTTCACAAACTATTGTTCACTCGTTCGCAAAGATGCAGGCGTGATTAGAACAATCAGATGACGAATAAAATCCTTCTTAGCTTTGATGAACTCTGGGAGCAATATTTAAACGTTGACCCGTAATTGATTTTCTTTATTGTGTACAAAATATATATTTGTATTATTCTTAAATGCAGCACAACAATCCTGTGTCTGAACCAACCAAACAAATCAATATAATGGTGTTCCCTTGCTCAGATGTTCGCTCCATCAACCAATGGTTGCATCATCGACTGTGCTATGGGGCACCAGACTGATATAACATATAGGTTAGCTGATACGTAAAATACTTATCCAGGTGTTGGAAGATCTGTTATGCGTCAGCAATGTCCAAGAATGGGAACAACCAATGTTAATAGGCAAATTATGTCTTCAGCTGTTATCAAAATGTTAAAGTCACACTCCAGTGTTGTTCCAAAGGAATGGAAGACCCAGAGTTACCTCTGCTGCAGAGGACAAGTTCATTAGAGTTACCAGCCTCAGAAACAGCAGCCCAAATAAATGCTTCACAGATTTCAAGTAACAGACACATCTCAACATCAACTGTTCAGAGGAGACTGCATGAATCAGGCCTTCAGGGTTAAATTGCTGCAAAGAAGCCACTACTAAAGGACACCAATAACAAGAAGATACTTGCTTGGGCCAAGAAACACAAGCAATCAACATTAGTACGGTGGAAATATGTCCTTTGGTCTGATGAGTACAAACGTTAGATTTTTGGTTCCAACCTCTGTGTCTTTGTGAGACGCAGAGTAGGTGGACGGATGATCTCCACATGTGTGGTTCCCACCATGAAGCATGGAGGAGGAGATGTGATGGTGTGGGGGTGCTTTGCTGGTGACACTGTCAGTGATTTATTTAGAATTCAAGGCACACTTAACCAGCATGGCTACCACAGCAATATGCCTTCCCATCTGGTTTGCACTTGTTTGTTTTTCAACAGGACAATGACCCAACACACCTCCAGGCTGTGCATGGCCTATTTGAGCAATAAGGAGAGTGGAGTGCTGCATTTTATTTATCTGTTGTTTAACCAGGTAAATTGACTGAGAACATGTTCTAATTTGCAGCAACAACCTGGGGAATAGTTACAGGGGAGAGGAGGGGGATGAATGAGCTAATTGTAAACTGGAGATTATTTGGTGACCGTGATGGTTTGAGAGCCAGATTGGGAATTTAGCCAGGACACCAGGGTTAACACCTCTACTCTTACGATAAGTGCCATGGGTTCTTTATTGACCTCAGAGAGTCAGGACACCCATTTTACATCCCATCTGAAAGACGGCACCATACACAGGGAAGTATTGGGAATTTTTTTTAGACCAGAGGAAAGAGTGCCTCCTACTGGCCCTCCAACACCACTTCCAGCAGCATCTGGTCTCCCATACAGGGACAGACCAGGACCAACCCTGCTTAGTTTCAGAAGCAAGCCAGTAGTGGTATGCAGGGTGGTATGCTGCTGCATCAGATGACCTGGTCTCCACAATCACCTGATCTCACCCCAATTGATATGGTTTGGGATAAGTTGGACCACAGAGTGAAGGAAAAGCAGCCACCAAGTGCTCAGCATATGTGGGAACTCCTTCAAAACTGTTGGAAAAGCATTCCAGGTGAAGCTGGTGGAGAGAATACCAAGACTGTACAAAGCTGTCATCAAGGCAAAGGGTTCCTACTTTGAAGAATCAAAAATATAAAATATATTTTGATTTGTTTAACACGTTTTTGGTTACTACATAATTCCATATGTAGTAATTCTACATTTATACAATGTAGAAAATAGTAAAAATTAAGAAAAACCCTTGAATGAGTAGGTGTGTCAACTTTTGACTAGTACTGTATATCGTTGATCAAAGCTCAGAATACTTATATTCTTGATCTGACTGAGTTTTAATTGTGCATTCCTCTTTGCGAGTAAGTGGAAGTTTGATCAGTAGTTGTTCGTTACGTTCGCCTGAGTCCTCTGGATTTGCCTCCTGGATTTACCATTTTAGCAGCACATTCACCACTATCTCAAATGTCTAACTCCATCCTGTTGCAGCACAGGCCAAGGCCCTGAGATGTGAAATGAACTACCACCCCAGCTTAGAGTCGGCTAACTAGAGAAGTAGGCAAAACTAGAGACGCTGCTGATGCTGTGTTTGCCGAATTGTTACAGGAATTAAATTCCTCTGTTTTAATACCCAATTAAAATCAAACACTCTGTCAATTCATAAGGATTTGAATGACCCTTATTTGTATTAAAATGGACAGAGCCCAGTCTTAAAGTCAACCAGCAGCTTTTATTCACGAGAGTACTCCCCATTACACATTTTACCACAGGTTATAAACTGAAAAGGACGTCATTAGTTTTAGTACCAGCCCGTGTCAATTCCGCTCTAGTACAATGGCTGTATGGTTCTCACATCGTTTCTCCCTATTAAGATGATATATGACCGAGCCTAGGCCAGCTGGTGTAGATAAGCCTTCTAGCCAGTCTGGCTATAAGTTCATTCATTTCTACCATGGTACAGACAGTCATTGTTCTAATTCTTGATTATATTTGCACACATTATATTCAGTACTAAGATTGAAAAGAAAATTCATACATATACAGTAACATAATAGCATTCTGATTAGTACATATACAGTAACATAATAGTATTCTGATTAGTACATATACAGTAACATAATACCATTCTGATTAGTACATATACAGTAACATAATAGTATTCTGATTAGTACATATACAGTAACATAATAGTATTCTGATTAGTCAGTCCTGATTGAAATGTAAACATAATTAGTCATCATTGATAAAAATTCCCTTAACACGGATAAAAGGTCATTTCAAAACCATCGCTAGACTCCTGCCGTGTCTAACTAAACTCAGCAAAAAAAGAAACATCCTCTCACTGTCAACTGCATTTATTTTCAGCACACTTAACATGTGTAAATATTTGTATGATTGTAACAACTGAGACATAAACTGAACAAGTTCCACAGACATGCATCTTACAGAAATTGAATAATGTGTTCCTGAACAAAGTGGGGTTCAATATCAAAAGTAACAGTCAGTATCTGGTGTGGCCACCAGCTGCAGTAAGTACTGCAGTGCATCTCCTCCTCATGGACTGCACCAGATTTGCGAGTTCTTGCTGTGAGATGTTGCCCCACTCTTCCACCAATATAACTGCAAGTTCCCAGACATTTCTGGGGGAATGGCCATAGCCCTCACCCTCCGATCCAACAGGTCCCAGACGTGCTCAATGGGATTGAGATCCGGACTCTTCGTTGGCCATGGCAGAACATTGACATTCCTGTCTTGCAGGAAATCACGCACAGAACGAGCAGTATGGCTGGTAGCATTGTCATGCCAGAGGGTCAGGTCAGGGTGAGCCTGCAGGAAGGGTACCACATGAGGGAGGAGGTCTTCCCTGAACACATAGCGTTGAGATTGCCTGCAATGACAACAAGCTCAGTCCGATGATGCTGTGACACACCGCCCCAGACCATGACGGACCCTCCACCTCCAAATCAATCCTGCTCCAGAGTACAGGCCTCGGTGTAACGCTCATTCATTCGACGATAAACGTGAGTCCGACCATCACCCCTGATGAGGCAAAACCCGTGACTCGTTAGTGAAGAGCCCTTTTTGCCAGTCCTGTCTGGTCCAGTGACGGTGGGTTTGTGCCCATAGGCAACGTTGTTGCCGGTGATGTCTGGTGAGGACCTGCCTTACAACAGGCCTACAAGCCCTCACTCAGTACAGCCTCAGCCTATTGCGGACAGTCTGAACTGATGGAGGGATTGTGCGTCCCTGGTGTAACTCTGGCAGTTGTTGTTGCCATCCTGTTGTTGCCATCCCGCAGGTGTGATGTTCGTATGTACCGATCCTGTGCAGGTATTGTTACACGTCGTCTGCCACTGCGAGGATGATCAGCTGTCTGTCCTGTCTCCCTGTAGCGCTGTCTTAGGCGTCTCACAGTAAGGACATTGCTATTTTTTGCCCTGGCCACATCTGCAGTCCTCATGCCTCCTTGCAGCATGTTTAAGGCAGGTTCACACAGATGAGCAGGGACCCTGGGCATCTTTCTTTTGGTGTTTTTCAGAGTCAATAGAAAGGCCTCTTTCATGTCCTAAGTTTTCATAACTGTGACCTTTTAATTGCCTACCGTCTGTAAGATGTTAGTGTCTTAACGACCGTTCCACAGGTGCATGTTCATTAATTGTTCATGGTTCATTGAACAAGCATGGGAAATAGTGTTTAAACCCTTTAAATCAAATAAAATCAAATCCAATTTTATTTGTCACATACACATGGTTAGCAGATGTTAAATGCGAGTGTAGCGAAATGCTTGTGCTTCTAGTTCCGACAATGCAGTGATAACCAACAAGTAATCTAACTAACAATTCCAAAACTACTGTCTTATACACAGTGTAAGGGGATAAGGAATATGTACATAATGATATATGAATGAGTGATGGTACAGAGCAGCATACAGTAGATGGTATCGAGTACAGTATATACATATGAGATGAGTGTGTAGACAAAGTAAACAAAGTGGCATAGTTAAAGTGGCTAGTGATACATGTATTACATAAGGATGCAGTCGATGATGTAGAGTACAGTATATACATATGCATATTAGATTAATAATGTAGGGTAAGTAACATTATATAAGGTAGCATTGTTTAAAGTGGCTAGTGATATATTTACATCATTTCCCATCAATTCCCATTATTAAAATGGCTGGAGTTGGGTCAGTGTCAATGACAGTGTGTTGGCAGCAGCCACTCAATGTTAGTGGTGGCTGTTTAACAGTCTGATGGCCTTGAGATAGAAGCTGTTTTTCAGTCTCTCGGTCCCAGCTTTGATGCACCTGTACTGACCTCGCCTTCTGGATGATAGCGGGGTGAACAGGCAGTGGTTAGGGTGGTTGATGTCCTTGATGATCTTTATGGCCTTCCTGTAACAACGGGTGGTGTAGGTGTCCTGGAGGGCAGGTAGTTTGCCCCCGGTGATGCGTTGTGCAGTCCTCACTACCCTCTGGAGAGCCTTACGGTTGAGGGCGGAGCAGTTGCCGTACCAGGCGGTGATACAGCCCATCAGGATGCTCTCGATTGTGCATCTGTAGAAGTTTGTGAGTGCTTTTGGTGAAAAGCCGAATTTCTTCAGCCTCCTGAGGTTGAATAGGCGCTGCTGCGCCTTCTTCACGACGCTGTCAGTGTGAGTGGACCAATTCAGTTTGTCTGTGATGTGTATGCCGAGGAACTTAAAACTAGCTACCCTCTCCACTACTGTTCCATCGATGTGGATAGGGGGGTGTTCCCTCTGCTGTTTCCTGAAGTCCACAATCATCTCCTTAGTTTTGTTGACGTTGAGTGTGAGGTTATTTTCCTGACACCACACTCCGAGCGCCCTCACCTCCTCCCTGTAGGCCGTCTCGTCATTGTTGGTAATCAAGCCTACCACTGTTGTGTCGTCCGCAAACTTACATTTACATTTAAGTCATTTAGCAGACGCTCTTATCCAGAGCGACTTACAAATTGGTGCATTCACCTTATGACATCCAGTGGGACAGTCACTTAACAATAGTGCATCTAAAACTTAGGGGGGGGTGGGTGAGAGGGATTGATGATTGAGTTGGAGGCGTGCGTGGCCACGCAGTCGTGGGTGAACAGGGAGTACAGGAGAGGGCTCAGAACGCACCCTTGTGGGGCCCCCGTGTTGAGGATCAGCGGGGAGGAGATGTTGTTGCCTACCCTCACCACCTGGGGGCGGCCCGTCAGGAAGTCCAGTACCCAGTTGCACAGGGCGGGGTCGAGACCCAGGGTCTCGAGCTTGATGACGAGCTTGGAGGGTACTATGGTGTTGAATGCCGAGCTGTAGTCGATGAACAGCCTTCTCACATAGGTATTCCTCTTGTCCAGGTGGGTTAGGGCAGTGTGCAGTGTGGTTGAGATTGCATCGTCTGTGGACCTATTTGGGCGGTAAGCAAATTTGAGTGGGTCTAGGGTGTCAGGTAGGGTGGAGGTGATATGGTCCTTGACTAGTCTCTCAAAGCACTTCATGATGACGGAAGTGGAGTGCTACGGGCGGTAGTCGTTTAGCTCAGTTACCTTAGCTTTCTTGGGAACAGGAACAATGGTGGCCCTCTTGAAGCATGTGGGAACAGCAGACTGGTATAGGGATTGATTGAATATGTCCGTAAACACACCGGCCAGCTGGTCTGCGCATGCTCTGAGGGCGCGGCTGGGGATGCCGTCTGGGCCTGCAGCCTTGCGAGGGTTAACACGTTTAAATGTCTTACTCACCTCGGCTGCAGTGAAGGAGAGACCGCATGTTTCCGTTGCAGGCCGTGTCAGTGGCACTGTATTGTCCTCAAAGCGGGCAAAAAAGTTATTTAGTCTGCCTGGGAGCAAGACATCCTGGTCCGTGACTGGGCTGGATTTCATCTTGTAGTCCGTGATTGACTGTAGACCCTGCCACATGCCTCTTGTGTCTGAGCCATTGAATTGAGATTCCACTTTGTCTCTGTACTGACGCTTAGCTTGTTTAATAGCCTTGCGGAGGGAATAGCTGCACTGTTTGTATTCAGTCATGTTGCCAGACACCTTGCCCTGATTAAAAGCAGTGGTTCGCGCTTTCAGTTTCACGCGAATGCTGCCATCAATCCACGGTTTCTGGTTAGGGAATGTTTTTATCGTTGCTATGGGAACGACATCTTCGACGCACGTTCTAATGAACTGTTAAAATCCCCAGCTACAATGAATGCAGCCTCCGGATAAATGGTTTCCAGTTTGCAAAGAGTTAAATAAAGTTCGTTCAGAGCCATCGATGTGTCTGCTTGGGGGGGGATATATACGGCTGTGATTATAATCGAAGAGAATTCTCTTGGTAGATAATGCGGTCTACATTTGATTGTGAGGAATTCTAAATCAGGTGAACAGAAGGATTTGAGTTCCTGTATGTTTCCTTCATCGCACCATGTCCCGTTAGTCATGAGGCATACGCCCCCGCCACTCTTCTTACCAGAGAGATGTTTGTTTCTGTCGGCTCTATGCGTGGAGAAACCCTTTGGCTGCACCGCCCTGGATAGCGTCTTTCCAGTAAGCCATGTTTCCGTAAAGCAGAGAACGTTGCAGTCTCTGATGTCCCTCTGGAATGCCACCCTTGCTCGGATTTCATCAACCTTGTTGTCGAGAGACTGGACATTGGCAAGAAGAATGCTGGGAAGTGGTGCGCGATGTGCCCTTTTTCGGAGTCTGACCAGAACACCGCCTCGTTTCCCTCTTTTTCGGAGACGTTTCCTTGGGTCGCTGCATGCGATCCATTCCGTTGTCCTGTTTGTAAGGCAGAACACAGGATCCGCGTCGCGGAAAACATATTCTTGGTCGTAATGATGGTGAGTTGACGCTGATCTTATATTCAGTAGTTCTTCTCGACTGTATGTAATGAAACCTAAGATGACCTGGGGTACTAATGTAAGAAATAACACGTAAAAAACAAAAAACTGCATAGTTTCCTAGAAACGCGAAGCGAGGCGGCCATCTCAGTCGGCGCCGGAAGTTCTTTACAATGTAGGTCTGTGAAGTTATTTGAATTTTTACTAATTATCTTTGAACGACAGGGTCCTGAAAAAGGGACGTTTCTTTTTTTGCTAAGTTTTACATCCCCCAAACAAACAAAAATTCACTCTCAGAGAAGGAGTACACAACTTGTAGTCGCTTATGTCAGTCGTGGCTAGCTACTAGCAAGGCTTCTATTGCAGAAACATTGAAGCGCTCTGGCTAGTATTACTTAGCCAGCTAGAAGGATTAAGTAAAAAGCTAACGTTAAACGGAGCTGCTAAATTCTCATAATAACTTTACTTTACACAGAGCATGCTACTGAGAACTAATCCAAGATGGCGTAGCAGTCAGACATGTGTTTGTCTTGTCCCGTCTTTTCCCGTGTAAATAGTCGCTTTCCTCGTTTTTTTGTATATATTTTAATCTCACTTTCCATCTATTAACTGAATATACTTTCCTGCAACCCACCTCACCCGATGTGGTACGGATCTGCTATTTTTATACTTCAGAACTGGAACCCACATTAGGAGCTAGCCAGCTAACTAGCTACTAGCTAGTCGTCAGTTAGCCACTGCTAGCGGTCTTCACCGTTAACTCGGACATCAGCCAGCTTCAGCTCGGGGAATACCTGCCAGTCTGCACAGCGCGATATCAACCCAGAGCATATTGGACTACTTTTCTCTACCACATCACCGGATTCCTGCCGCAAGCTCTGGACCATTACACTGGATCATCGCAGCTAGCTAGTTGCAACGGAGTGGCTATTGCCGGCTAACGCTTCTGTCCCGAATCAAGCACCAGTTAGCCTTGAGCTAGCCTCCGAGCTAGGCCCATCTCCCGGCTAGCCGAAGAGGTATACCAGCTAATTCTTGGGCTACAATACCTCTTTTGCCAATTGGCCTGGACCCTTTATTGCCGGCACGGAGCCCTGACGATCCATCACGACTGGTCTGCCGACTTAATCGTCCGAGGTGGTTTCAGCAGGCTTTTCCATTGCGATGTCGCCGAAGACCCATCTGCTAGCTCCTGCCTGTTAGCTTCGGAATCGCAGTGTCTCCCACTTGCCACACTAGTAGCGACTACCGAATGGCTCCCTGGCACACCTATTGCTGCTCATTGGACCCTATGATCACTCGGGTACACGTGCCTCTCCCTAATGTCAATATGCCATGTATACTGCTGTTTTGGTTAGTTATTACTGTTTTATTTCACTGTAGAGCCCCCAGCCACGCTCAACATGCCTTAGATAGCTATTTTGTCCCACTCCCCACACATGTAGAGACCTCACCTGCCTTAACTGGTGCCTCCAAAGACACAACCTCTCTCATTGTCACTCAATGCCTAGGTTTACCTCCACTGTACTCACATTCTACCATACCCTTGTCTGTACATTATGCCCTGACTCTATTCTACCACTCCCAGAAATCTGCTCCTTTTATTCTACGTTCCCAATGCACTAGACGACCAGTTCTTATAGCTTTTAGCCGTACCCTTTTCCTACTCCTCCTCTGTTCCTCTGGTCATGTAGAGGTTAACCCAGGCCCTGTAACCCCCAGCACTACACCTATTCCCCAGGTGCTATCATTTGTTGACTTCTGTAACCGTAAAAGCCTTGGTTTCATGCATGTTAACATCAGAAGCCTTCTCCCTAAGTTTGCTTTATTCACTGCTTTAGCGAACTCCACCAACCTTGATGTCCTAGCCATGTGTGAATCCTGGCTTAGGAAGGCCACCAAAAATTCTGAAATCCAGAAAAAAACACGAAGACCCCCCTCAGCCCCCAGCTGTGCCCTGGACACAATATGTGAATTGATTGCCACCATCTATCTTCAGAGTTTTTACTCCCTAAAACAATTCAGCGAGCAGGCCTTTCTAATCAAACTGGCCTGGGTATCCTGGAAGGATATTGACCTCACCCCGTCAGTAGAGGATTCCCCATTCAAAAAATGTAGAACTAGAAACAGATAAAGCCCTTGGTTCAGCCCAGACTTGACTTGACTTGACCAGCACAAAAACATCTTGTGGCGTACTGCATTAGCATTGAAAGAGCCCCCATGCAACTTTTCAGGGAAGTCAGGAACCAAAATACACAGTCAGTTAGGAAAGCTAACTCTAGCTTTGTCAAACAAAAATTTGCATCCTATAGCACTAATTCCCCAATGTTTTGGGACACTGTAAAGTCCATGGAGAATAGGAGCACCTCCTCCCAGCAAACCACTGCTCTGAGGCTTGGAAACACTGTCACCACCGATAAATCTACGATAATCGAGAATTTCAATAAGCATTTTTCTAATGCTGGCCATGCCTTCCACCTGGCTATCCCTACACCGGCCAACAGCTCTATACCCCCTGCCACAACTTTCCCAAGCCCCCTTTGCTTCTCCTTCACTCAAATCCAGATAGCTGATGTTCTGAAAGAGCTGCAAAATCTGGATCCCTAAAAATCAGCTGGGCTAGACAATCTGGACTCTCTCTTTCTAAATTATCAGTGGAAATTGTTGCAACCCCTATTACTAGCCTGTTCACGCTCTCTTAAGTATCGTCTGAGATCCCCAAAGATTGCAAAGTTGCCACGGTCATCCCCCTCTTCAAAGGGGGAGACACTCTAGACCCAAACTGTTATAGACCTATATCCATCCTGCCCTGCCTTTCTTAAATCTTCGAAAGCCAAGTTAACAAACAGATCATCGACCGTTTCGAATCCCACCGTACCTTCTCCACTATGCAATCTTGTTTCTGAGCTGGTCATGGGTGCACCTCAGCCACATTCAAGTTCCTAAACAGTATCATAACCGCCGTCGATAAAAGAGAGTACCTTGCAGCCGTCTTCATCGACCTGGCCAAGGCTTTCGACTCTGTCAATCAACGCTTTCTTATCGGCAGACTCAATAGCCTTGGTTTCTCAAATGATTGCCTCACCTGGTTCACCAACTACTTCTCAGATAGAGTTCAGTGTGTCAAATCAGATGGCCTGTTGTCCGGACCTCTGGCAATCTCTATGGGGATGCCACAGGGTTCAATTCTCGGGCGACTATTTTCTCTGTATATATCAACGATGTCGCTCTTGCTGCTGGTAATTATCTGATCCACCTCTATGCAGACGACACCATTCTGTGTACAGTTGAAGTCGAAAGTTTACATACATTTAAAATCAGTTTTTCAAAGTTCCTGACATTTAATCCTAGTACAAATTCCCTGTCTAAGGTCAGTTAGGATCACAAGTTTATTTTAAGAGTGTGAAATGTCAGAATAATAGTAGAGAGAATGATTTATTTAAGCTTTTATTTAATTCATCACATTCCCAGTGGGTCAGAAGTTTACATACACTCAATTAGTATTTGGTAGCATTGCCTTTAAACTGTTTAACTTGGGTCAAATGTTTCGGTTTGCCTGCCACAAGCTTCCCACAATAAGTTGGGTGAATTTTGCCCCATTCCTTCTGACAGAGCAGGTGTAACTGAGTCAGGTGTGTAGGCCTCCTTGCTCGCATACGCTTTTTAAGTTCTGCTCACAGATTTTCTATAGGATTGAGGTCAGGTCTTTGTGATGGCCACTCCAATACCTTGACTTTGTTGTCCTTAAGCTATTTTACCACAACTTTGGAAGTATGCTTGGGATCATTGTTCATTTGGAATACCCATTTGCGACCATGCTTTAACCTCCTGACTGATGTCTTGAGATGTTGCTTCAATATATCCACATCATTTTCCTATCTCATGATGCTATCTATTTTGTGAAGTGCTTCACGGTTGGGATGAGGTTCTTCGGCTTGCAAGCCTCCCCCAATGATCATTATGGCCAAATAGTTATATTTTTGTTTCATCAGACCAGTGGACATTTCACCAAAAAGTATGATCTGAAACTGCTCTTAAATGCTAGTAAAACTAAATGCATGCTTTTCAACCGCTTGCTGCCCGCAACCGCCCGCCCGCATAGCATCATTGCTCTATATTGTTCTGACTTAGAATATGTGGACAACTACAAATACCTAGGTGTCTGTTTAGACTGTAAACTCTCCTTCTAGACTCACATTAATCATCTCCAATCCAAAATTAAATCTAGAATCGGCTTCCTATTTCGCAACAAAGCATCCTCCTTTGCACCCCAGTACCGCTACTTGCTCACTCATCTTCTGCACATCTATCACCCCAGTGTTTAATTTGCCATACTATAACAATTTTGCCACTATGGCCTATTTATTGCCTCACCCCCCTTATCCTACCTCATTTGCACACACTGTATATAGAATTTCTCTATTGTATTATTGACTGCATGTTTGTTTTTTCCATGTGTAACTAACTCTGTGTTGTTGTTTTTTTTGTTGCTTTATCTTGGCCAGGTTGCAGTTGTAAATGCGATCTTGTTCTCAACTAGCCTACCTGGTTAAATAAAGGTTAAATAAAATACAATTAAAATAAATAAAAATGACTGCCGTCTCATGGTAATTGACTATGAATCAACATAAACCTCCAGTCCTCAGCGCATACAAGTTGCTAATGCACACCTTTGGGACATTTACATTTTTAAAAAGTCTAATAAATCAATGTATTAATATACAGATCCTTTGGAAAGTATTCAGACCCCTTGACTTTTTCCACATTTTGTTATTTTACAGCCTTATTCTAAAATGGATTTAAAAAATGGTCAGCAATGTACACACAATACCCAATAATGACAAAGTGAAAACAGTTTTTTAGAAATGTTTTCAAATTTATACAAAATTGAAAACAGATAACTTATTTACATAAGTATTCAGACTCTTTGCTATGAAACTCAAAATTTTGCTCAGGTGCATCCTGTTTCCATTGATCATCCTTGAGATGTTTATACAACTTGATTAGAGTCCTCCTGTGGTAAACTCAATTGATTGGACATGATTTGGAAAGGCACACAACTGTCACACAACTTGACCAAAAACCATGCCAATGAGGTCGAAGGAATTGTCCGTAGAGCTCCGAGACAAGTTTGTGTTGAGGCACAGATCTGGGGAAGGGTATCAAAAAATGTCTGCAGCATTGAAGGTCCCCAAGAACACAGTGCCCTCTATCATTCTTAAATGGATGAAACCAAAACTCTTCCTAGAGCTGGCCTCCCTGCCAAACTGAGCAATCGGGGGAGAAGGGCATTGGTCAGGGAGGTGACCAAGAACCCGATGGTCACAATGACAGAGCTCTAGAGTTCCTCTGTGGAGATGGGAGAACCTTCCAGAAGGACAACCATCTCTGCAGCACCACCAATCAGGCCTTTATTGTAAAGTGGCCAGACAGAAGCCACTCCCCAGTAAAAGGCACATGACAAGCACCTAAAGACTCTCAGACCATGAGAAACAAGATTCTCTGGTCTGATGAACCCAAGTTTGAACTCTTTGGCCTGAATGCCAAGCGTCACGTCTGGAGGAAACCTGGTACCATCCCTACGGTCAAGCATAGTTGTGGCAGCATCAGGCTGTGGGGATGTTTTCAGCGGCAGGGACTGGGATCGAGGCAAAGATGAACGGAGCAAAGTACAGAGAGATCCTTGATGAAAACCTGCTTCAGAGCGCTCAGGACCTCAGCCTGGGGCGAAGGTTCACCTACCAACAGGACAACAGGACAACGACAAATACAGGTTACCAAGCTTGTAGCGTCATACCCAAGAAGAGTTGAGACGCCTGACAAGGTCTTCATGCCCGTCATTCGCAGGAGAAAGAGACGGCGGTATCGTGGACGAAGGTCCGGGTGCCTTGTAAGGATCCGTCGCCGAGAGGGTGATATCCTTTAACATCGGTCCTATTAGTCAACATACAATCAATCAAAAATAAAATAGACGAACTACGATCACGTATATCCTACCAATGTGACATTAAAAACTGTAATATCTTATGTTTCACCGACTCGTGGCTAAATGACGACATGAATAACACAGCTGGCGGGTTTTAAGCTGTTTCAGCAGTATAGCACAGCGGCCTCTGGTAAAACAAGGGGTAGCGGTCTATGTATATTTGTAAACAACAGCTGGTGCACGAAATCTAAGGAAGCCTTCAGGTTTTGCCCACCTGATGTAGTTGCTCACCTGAGTATCTCATCATAAGCTGTCGACCACACTATTTACTAAGAGAGTTTTCATCTGTATTTTATGTAGCTGTCTATATAACACCACAAACCGATGCTGGCACTAATAACGCACTCAATGAGCTGTATACGGTCGTAAGCAAACAGGGAAACGCTCATCCAGAGGCGACGCTCCTTGTGGCCGGGGACTTTAATGCAGGGAAACTCCATCAAATTTCTGCCAGCATGTTAAATGTGCAACCAGAGGGAAAACTCTAGACCACCTTTACTCTACACACAGAGATGCGTACAAAGCTCTTCCTTTCCTTTGTCAAATCTGACCATAATTATTTCCTCCTGATTCCTGCTTACAAACAAAAACTAAAGCAGGAAGCATTGATTTCTCAGTCAATAAGAAAGTGGTCAGATGAAGCAGATGCTAATCTACAGGACTGTTTTGCTAGCACAGATTGGAATATTTTCCAGGATTCTTCCGATGGCATTGAGGAGTACACCACATCAGTCACTGGCTTCATCAATAAGTGCATCGATGACGTCGTCCCCACAGTGACCGTATGTACATACCCCAACCAGAAGCCATGGATTACAGGCAACAGCCGCAGTGAGCTAAAGGGTAGAGCTGCCGCTTTCAAGGAGCGGTACTCTAATCTGGAAGTTTATAAGAAATCCCGCGGTGCCCTCCGACGAACCATCAAACAGGCATAGCGTCAATACAGGATTAATATTGAATCGTACTACACCGGCTCCGACGTTCGTCGCATATGGCATGTCTTGCAAACTATTACAGACTACAAAGGGAAGCACAGCCACGAGCTGCCCACTGACACGAGCCAACCAGACGAGCTAAATTACTTCTATGTTCGCTTCAAGGCAAGTAACACTGAAACATGCATGACAGCATCAGCTGTTCTGGACGACTGTGTGATCACGCGCTCCGTAGCCAATGTGAGTGAGACCTTTAAACAGATCAAAATTCACAATGCTGCAGGGCCAGACGGATTACCAGGACGTGTACTCCGAGCATGCACTGACCAACTGACCAAGTTTCTTCGCTGACATTTTCAACCTGTCCCTGACTGATTCTGTAATACCAACATGTAATACCAACATGTTTTAAGCAGACCATCATAGACCCTGTGCCCAAGAACACTAGGGTAAGTTGCCTAAATGACTACCTACCCATAGCACTCACGTCTGTAGCCATGAAGTGCTTTGAAAGGCTGGTCATGGCTCACATCAACATCATTATCCCAGAAACCCTAGACCCACTCAAATTTGCATACCACCCCAACTGATCCACAGTTGATGCAATCTCTATTGCACTCCACACTGCCCTTTCCCACCTGGACAAAAGGAACACCTATGTGAGAATGCTATTCATGGACTACAGCTCAGCATTTAACACCATAGTGCCTGCAAATCTCATCACTAAGCTAAGGACCCTATGACTGAACACCTACCTCTGCAGCTGGATCCTGGACATCCTGACGGGCCACCCCACCAGGTGGTAAGGGTAGGTAACAACACACTTGCCACGCTGATCCTCACCACAGGAGCCCCTCAGGGCTGTGTGCTCTTCAGTCCCCTTCTGTATTCTCTGTGCACTCATGACTGCATGGCCAGGCACGACTCCAACACCATCATTAAGTTTGCTGATGACACAACAGTGGTAGGCCTGATCCCCGACAACGATGAGACAGCCTATAGGGAGGAGGTCAGAGACCTGACCCTGTGGTGCTCCCTCAATGTGATCAAAACAAAGGAGATGATTGTGGACTACAGGAAAAGGAGGACCGAGCACGCCCCCATTCTCATCGACGGGGCTGTAGTGGAGCAGGTTGAGAGCTTCAATTCCTTGGCGTCCACATCACCAACAAACTAACATGGTCCAAGCACACGAGATGGCTGTGAGGAGGGCACGACAAAACCTATTCCCCCTCAATAGACTGAAAAAAATTGGCATGGGTCCTCTGATCCTCAAAAGGTTTTACAGCTGCACCACCGAGAGCCTCTTGACGGGTTGCATCACTGCCTGGTATGGCAACTGCTCGGCCTCGACGTCAAGGCACTACAGAGGGTAGTGCATACAGCCCAGTACATCACTGGGGCCAAGTTCCTGCCATCCAGGACCTATATACCAGGCAGTGTCAGAGGAAGGCCCAAAAAATTGTCAAAGACTCCAGCCACCCCAGTCATAGTCTGTTCTCTCTGCTACCTGTGGTGGAATTATTGTAATCAAAAAGGAGCGACTTTTAAAATTATTCAAAGATATCAAACTTTATTATTTAATTACTACAGTAATGGAGCTGGTCGATAACAGAACTCAACGAGTTGGTTTGAGCCACAGCATTTTATAGCAAAGTCTATCCTCCTTCAGTTTACATGACACACAACAGATGTACGGAATGGGTCACAAAGTTAAGATTTGTATGGAAGATACTTATAATTCACAGCAGACAGCATCTGCTGTGTCAACAGTTTTCATTGTATAGAGACCAGTGTCTGGCCCCCCAACTCCATACTGGAGCCATGTCTCCCTGGTACCATACAGAACAGAAACATTAACTCATGTTCTGGAATGCGGTATCCCCAAAGACATCGTAAGACATCTTACTTTTTTAGGGATTTTCTTAAAACGGCATTGTTGGTTAAGGGCTTGTAAGTAAGTATTTCACTATAAGGTCTACTACACCTGTTGTATTCGGCATATGTGACAAATAACATTTGATTTGATCTAAGTGGTCGTTTGTCAGAAAATGTGTCATATTCTTCATGAGGTTGTATATGAAAAGCTTTGATTAAGAATTCATGTTGCAAAAATGCTGTCAATTCCACTTTAAATGCAACAATGTTTCACACACATAAGTTATTTTCAAAGAGATGGCTAACAACAGCAAGAGCGCTACAAACCTCTTGTTCAATGTTATTCTTGAAAGGGAGAAGCTAAGAAATTAGCAACAACATCCTCTTTGATAACACCTGCTGCAGCAGGTGCAAACTAGACGACAACAAAAGCTAGTTAGCTAGACCGTGGGAAAACCACTGCTCGCTATCGTGCAGTGACCTGTTGGCCTTTGACAAGACAGAAGTTTCCATGCGTTTTTGTAAAAAATGTTCCACCCATTAAGTCAAAATATGATTGATTGATTCCTCTGTCACTCCAAAATGTTTCCCTAATACAGTAAAATGGTAGATGCCTTTATCTAGCTTCTGATGGCCTAGCCAACAGCTGACTTAGCTTGCTAGATTTATCCCCCCAAAGAACCCGCAAAGAAAGGTGCTGATTGGATCTTTTTTTCTCTTCAGTGTTAACCCTTTCCTTTCCAACACAACATCAGAAAATCATTGAAAATAATAATTACCATTATTATTATTATAATCATTATTGTATAAATCCTTAGCCCTTTTCTGAAGGCGTAGAAGGCCCATTGTTCCAAACTGTGTTTGGGTTAGTGATAATTTGTAGAGTGACTCTATGTTCCCTCAACATGCATATTCTTCACTATTTTGAATTTCTAAAGAATCCATATGTTGTTCTGAAATATGAACACAGAAAGAGTGGACATTTTGAACTCTTATTATGATGGTGATTTGACAAAATTATAATCATGGTCTTGAATTGGCATTTTTCTGGTGTCATTCTTGACTTTGTCTCGGACCCTTTGTCCCCCTCCTAGTCTCGGTTTTGACTCGGTCTCTCCCCCTCTCTGGTCTTGACCTTGACTCGATTTGCTCCGGTCTTAGTCTTGAATCAGTTTCACTTTAGATGGTCTCGAACGCAACACTATCTAAAATATGTGTGAAGATAATGTCTTGAGTATAATTTACAATGTTGAGACAAGAAGAAGGGGAGAGGGGAGGTGTGGTGAAGATATCGTTGTCTCTCTCCAGAATGGCTCAGCTGTCTCCCGACAATTCTTGGGAATTCATTATTTATTATTTAATTGTGTTAATTGTTAGCAATTTTTTCTAATCAATTCCCTATTTCACGTCACCAGTAGTAAATGTGCCGTTAATTCCTGTCATTTGGTTACGTTTACTTCTGTTAATGTATGTACTAATTACAGTCATTTACCATTCTCATTCTCTGAGTGGAAATGTTGTTTGCAGAGTTAACAACCTTCTACACTTGTAATAAACAAGTTTTGAATTTCATGAAAATAAAAATAGTGAAACATAAAAAAAGTTTGACTTTTTAGATAAAACTATGCAAAATATATTCACGTCACCAAATAATTTATTAAAACACACCGTTTTGCAATGGTCTACAGTCGTCTCAGCAGCAGTCTGTACGGTAGCAGCATGCTAAAGACAGCTAGCTTCTGTCCTCCTCTGGGTACATTGACTTCAATACAAAACCTAGGAGGCTCATAGTTCTCACCCCTTCCATAGACTTACACAGAAGTTATGACAACTTCCGGGGACATCCTTCAACCTATCAAAGCTCTTGCAGCATGAACTGACATGTTGTCCAACCAATCAAAGGATCAGATAATGAATCTAGTACTGAAAGCATAAGCTACAGCTAGCTATCACTGCAGTGCATAAAATGTGGTGAGTAGTTGACTCAAAGAGAGAAAAAGACAGTGGTTGAACACTTTTGAACAAATTAATTTCTTCCAAAATTAAGGAGAAGCAAGAGAAAGCGATAGCTAGTATTTGGTAGTATTTGTTTTTTAAATTCACTTTCACTTAGCTAGTGAATGCATCTAGCTAGTTTAGCCTACTCAAACAAAGAGGGATGCTATGTTCTGACTGTACACTGTACTGGATGATTGTAACGGGTTTACTAACACGTTAGTTCTAGTATTTTGACTTTGACATGACAACGATGTAGGCTGTGTGTAGTGGTTAGCGGTCATGATATGAAGCTTTGGCTTGTAAAGATTTTTTCGCCTGGTTACAGACAGCTGATGTGTTGTGCACTGAAGTCCACAAGTGAAGGGAAAAGGTGAGAGGAGGAGTGTGTAGATAGCTGCGAGAGTCAAATATATATATATAACGAGCAAAGTGATCATGCTGTTTTTTGTGGCTGCTATGAAAGTGAATTGTGTTTGAGTGTGATCAGGGGTGTATTCATTCTGCCGATTCTGTTGAAAAACATTTCATAAATGGAAGCAAAGGAACGAAACGGGGATAAGCATACCTGAATTTCTCCAATAGAAACTCTAATTTGCAACTGTTGGACTAATCGACCCTAGATGAGCTAGATGCTGGCAAGAGTGTGCAATGTGGTATTGAATGTGTCACTGTCTGTCACCTTGATTAATCAAAATTTTCTGGACATTTGCACGTATGTTTCATTCATAGGCTAGGTTGTAGCAACCTCATGATGGGCATAGGTAAAGGGAAATCTAGAGTATAGTAGTCATGTAGTAGCCTAAACCTATCAATGTTACACTGAGCAGGGTGAGTGGAATATGAATGACAGTCCAATATGCTGTAATAGGAATAAGGCCATGCTCATACCAGTGGAGGCTGCTGAGGGGAGGACGACTCATAATAATGTCTAGAACAGAGCAAGTGGAATGGTATCAAACACATGGTTTGATGCCATGTTGTACACATTGTATTTGATACCATTCCACTTATTCTGCTCCAGTCATTACCACCAGTCTGTTCTCCCCAATTAATGTGCCACCAACCTCCTGTGGCTCATATATTCTTTTCATTATCCTCCCTCACCATAAACCGCACTGACCACCACTGTTTCATAACCATCATTTACTCGATTTGTCAATGTTTTCTTTGTCTTTTGTTTGGAGTGCTCCATGTGAGCAATGAGCATGTTTCTGGTTTCTCTGTCCTGATAATGAGAGGGGGAGGGGAAAGGAATGGAGGAGAGAGGGCGGAGTTGGAAACTCACGGTGGTGAGATATTCTGTAGCAAAAGGTCATTTGTCATCCAATTAATTATGAAAAAAGGCTATTCAAAATCAAATACAAATTCACTACTTTTGCTGGCCGACTATACTCTGTAAGCTGCCCTGCACAATCAACGAACCAAAAGCATCACTCAGGCATATATGATCCCAGACTAAAGGATAGAAAGTTTGGAGCGTAGCATAAGATAAACAGTCCTTCTAGGATGCATTTGATTTGTGTTTTTTATTTTGATTTCATCTTTATTTAACTAGGTAAGTCAGTTAACTGTAGTTAACACTACAGTTGTCTGTAGTGACACCTCTAGCACTGTGATGCAGTGCCTTAGCCCGCAGCGCCACTCGAGAGCATTATAATACAGTCCACACTCAAAGGCAATTACTACAGTTTGTTTAATTTTGGTGTATAGGCTAGACCAATGATGTTTAAAAGACATCTTAAATCAGCTGTGCGTAATATTCAGTAGGCTATGTATTGTATAACAGCACAATGACTATTTTAATTCAATTTTATTTGGGCTCATACTCATACTGGGGCGGCAGGTAGCCTAGTGGTTAGACCCAACAGGCAAACACACGTCCTGTGGAGGTCACAACATTTCATCAGCCGGTGATTGTCAAGCAAATAACTGTCGTTCTCACGGTAATTGACCGTTAATTAACCAACACATTTAACATCTCCTGGCTTTCACACATAGCCTGTTCTTATGTTGGGTCCTGATCTGGCTATGCCAAATGGCTGTGGGCTACACTAGTTAATTTAGCAGACAAGATTTGCTTAGAATTCCTTGGCATTATTTAACATTTTATAGTATGAAAAATACAATTGAACAAAGCTGAATAAAATAAAAAGGATATTTTCCCCAAACATTTGAGGAAGTGCGCACATGCAGCTTTTCTGGCTATTCGATGTTGAGTGGTTAACAAAGATATGGGTACTCCTATATGCTTAATTTGGAGTTATTAATATAATCTTAGTTATACAAACGTTGGGCTATATGTTTAGATTTTTAATACATTGAAAGGCTGCATGATGCGACTCTAATACATTGAAAGGCATTAGCTCTGCTAAGTTGTTTTTGCACAGGTTGTACACACTTCAGCAGTCTCTCTTTCACAATTTGACAAGACCTTGATAATGCCTTGAATTTCCTGGCGGCATCCCCTTTGTGTGGCCGTAATGCCCCCTAAAACAATACATGGCTTATGTAACCATTGGCCGTTGTACCCTTGGCCCGGAGTGCTGCGTTGTGCCCTTCTCCTGAGTGCTGCGTTGTGCCCTTGGCCCGGAGTGCTGCGTTGTGCCCTTCTCCTGAGTGCTGCGTTGTGCCCTTGGCCCGGAGTGCTGCGTTTTGCCCTTCTCCTGAGTGCTGCGTTGTGCCCTTGGCCCGGAGTGCTGCGTTGTGCCCTTCTCCTGAGTGCTGCGTTGTACCCTTCTCCTGAGTGCTGCGTTGTACCCTTCTCCTGAGTGCTGCGTTGTGCCCTTCTCCTGAGTGCTGCGTTGTACCCTTCTCCTGAGTGCTGCGTTGTACCCTTCTCCTGAGTGCTGCGTTGTGCCCTGGGCCCGGAGTGCTGCGTTGTACCCTTGGCCCGGAGTGCTGCGTTGTGCCCTTCTCCTGAGTGCTGCATTGTGCCCTGGGCCCGGAGTGCTGCGTTGTACCCTTGGCCCGGAGTGCTGCGTTGTGCCCTTGGCCCGGAGTGCTGCATTGTGCCCTTGGCCCGGAGTGCTGCGTTGTACCCTTGGCCCGGAGTGCTGCGTTGTACCCTTGGCCCGGAGTGCTGCGTTGTGCCCTTGGCCCGGAGTGCTGCGTTGTGCCCTTCTCCTGAGTGCTGCGTTGTGCCCTTCTCCTGAGTGCTGCGCGCTCAGAAGCACCTCTCACTCACATGGTTCTCAATTATATGATCGGGTCTTTCTCACAGGCTACAAGTGAAGGCAGACACATCGGGGACGCAACTGCGCGTGTCCTTATCCAATTCCGAGGTGCATATTGAAGATATTGGAAGAACTGTATATTGGAAGAACAAATATATTGTTGGACGTGGCCCCCACTCCACCATAGTCTTAGTCCACCTTAGTTGCGTCCTTTGAGCGGTGACCCTCACCGCCGACCTAGGACTGGCAACCCTGCTAAAGGGCCCCACTGGACTGAGGGGCAGCTCCAGACTGAGGGGCATCACAGGACTGAGGGGCAGCTCCGGACAGAGGGGCAGCTCCGGACAGAGGGGCAGCTCCGGACAGAGGGGCAGCTCCGGACAGAGGGGCAGCTCCGGACAGAGGGGCAGCTCCGGACAGACTGGCGGCTCCGGACTGAATGACGGTTCTGGAGGCTCCTGGCTGGCTGGCGGCTCTGGCAGCTCCTGGCTGGCTGACGGCTCTGGCAGCTCCTGGCTGGCTGATGGCTCTGGCGGCTCCTGGCTGGCTGACGGCTCTGGCGGCTCCTGGCTGGCTGACGGCTCTGGCGGCTCCTGGCTGGCTGGCGGCTCTGGCGGCTCCTGGCTGGCTGGCGGCTCTGGCAGCTCCTGGCTGGCTGACGGCTCTGGCAGCTCCTGGCTGGCTGACGGCTCTGGCGGCTCCTGGCTGGCTGACGGCTCTGGCGGCTCCTGGCTGGCTGACGGCTCTGGCGGCTCCTGGCTGACGGCTCTGGCAGCTCCTGGCTGGCTGGCGGCTCTGGCGGCTCCTCGCTTGCTGGCGGCTCTGGCGGCTCCTGGCTGGCTGACGGCTCTGGTGGCTCCTGGCTTGCTGGCAGCTCAGGACAGACTGGCGGCTCTGGACAGACGGGAGACTCTAGCGGCTTAGGACAGACTGGAGACTCAGGCAGCACTGGAGAGGAGGAAGCACCTGTAGGCAGAAGACAGAGAGAACCTGGTGCGGGGGGCTGCCACCGGAGGGCTGGTGCGTGGAGGTGGCACTGGATAGGCCGGACCGTGCAGGCGCACTGGAGCTCTTGAGCACCGAGCCTGCCCAACCTTACCTGGTTGCATGCTCCCGGTAGCCAGGCCAGTGCGGCAAGGTGGAATAGCCCGCACTGGGCTGTGCTGGCAAACCGGGGACACCATGCGTAAGGCTGGTGCCATGTACGCCGGCCCAAGAAGACGCACTGGAGACCACATGCGTAGAACCGGCTTCATGGCACCTAGCTCGATGCCCACTCTAGCCCGGCCAATACAAGGAGCTGGAATGTACCGCACCGGGGACACCGTGCTCTCCACAGCATAACACGGTGCATGCCCGGTCACTCTCGCTCTCTGGTAAGCATGGGAAGTTGGTGCAGGTCTCCTACCTGGCTTCGCCACACTCCCTGTGCGCCCCCCCCCCAATACATTTTTGGGGCTGACTCTCGGGCTTCCAACCGCGCCGCCGTGCTGCCTCCTCATACCGGCGCCTCTCTGCTTTTGCTGCCTCCAGCTCTGCTTTGGGACAGCAATATTCCCCTGGCTGAGTCCAGGGTCCTTTGCCATCCAGAATCTCAAATCAAATCACATTTTATTTGTCACATACACATGGTTAGCAGATGTAGAAGTTGGTGAGTGCTTTTGGTGACAAGCCTAATTTCTTCAGCCTCCTGAGGTTGAAGAGGCGCTGCTGCGCCTTCTTCACGATGCTGTCTGTGTGAGTGGACCAATTCAGTTTTTCCGTGATGTGTATGCAGAGGAACTTAAAATTTGCTACCCTCTCCACTACTGTTCCATCGATGTGGATAGGGGGGTGTTCCCTCTGCTGTTTCTTGAAGTCCACAATCATCTCCTTAGTTTTGTTGACGTTGAGTGTGAGGTTATTTTCCTGACACCACACTCCGAGGGCCCTCACCTCCTCCCTGTAGGCCGTCTCATCGTTGTTGGTAATCAAGCCTACCACTGTTGTGTCGTCCGCAAACTTGATGATTGAGCTGGAGGCGTGCGTGGCCACGCAGTCGTGGGTGAACAGGGAGTACAGGAGAGGGCTCAGAACGCACCCCTGTGGGGCCCCAGTGTTGAGGATCAGCGGGGAGGAGATGTTGTTGCCTACCCTCACCACCTGGGGGCGGCCCGTCAGGAAGTCCAGTACCAGTTGCACAGGGCGGGGTCGAGCTTGGAGGGTACTATGGTGCTTGATGACGAGCTTGGAGGGTACTATGGTGTTGAATGCCGAGCTGTAGTCGATGAACAGCATTCTCACATAAGTATTCCTCTTGTCCAGATGGGTTAGGGCAGTGTGCAGTGTGGTTGAGATTGCATCGTCTGTGGACCTATTTGGGCGGTAAGCAAATTGGAGGGGGTCTAGGGTGTCAGGTAGGGTGGAGGTGATATGGTCCTTGACTACTCTCTCAAAGCCGTTTAGCTCAGTTACCTTAGCTTTCTTGGGAACAGGAACAATGGTGGCCCTCTTGAAGCATGTGGGAACAGCAGACTGGTATAGGGATTGATTGAATATGTCCGTAAACACACCGGCCAGCTGGTCTGCGTATGCTCTGAGGGCGCGGCTGGGGATGCCGTCTGGGCCTGCAGCCTTGCGAGGGTTAACACGTTTAAATGTCTTACTCACCTCGGCTGCAGTGAAGGAGAGACCGCATGTTTTCGTTGCAGGCCGTGTCAGTGGCACTGTATTGTCCTCAAAGCGGGCAAAAAAGTGATTTAGTCTGCCTGGGAGCAAGACATCCTGGTCCGTGACTGGGCTGGATTTCTTCTTGTAGTCCGTGATTGACTGTAGACCCTGCCACATGCCTCTTGTGTCTGAGCCGTTGAATTGAGATTCTACTTTGTCTCGGTACTGACGCTTAGCTTGTTTGATAGCCTTGCGGAGGGAATAGCTGCACTGTTTGTATTCGGTCATGTTACCAGACACCTTGCCCTGATTAAAAGCAGTGGCAGCAATATCCTCCCAAGTCCATCTCTCCAAGTATCGTTGATTCCCCTGCTGCTGCTGCTGCTGCTGCCCGTTGCCACGCCGCTTGGTCCTTGGTTGGTGGGTGATTCTGTCACGGACGTCTGGAGATAGAGAGGAGGACCAAGATGCGGCTTGGTAAGTGTTCGTCATTTTAAAGGGAAAAACTGAACACTACAAAACAACAAAGTGACAACCGTG
Organism: Oncorhynchus gorbuscha; assembly: GCF_021184085.1. Classification (NCBI taxonomy): domain Eukaryota; kingdom Metazoa; phylum Chordata; class Actinopteri; order Salmoniformes; family Salmonidae; genus Oncorhynchus; species Oncorhynchus gorbuscha. The sequence goes on from NC_060184.1 coordinate 64,323,260, forward strand.
ACGCTACTCAAACACTGTGCTAACAAGCAACATAACATAGACAATCACCCACAACCCACAATGACAAAACAGGCTACGTAAATATGGTTCCCAATCAGAGACAATGACTAACACCTGCCTCTGATTGAGAACCATATCAGGCCAAACACAGAAACAGACAAACTAGACATCCAACATAGAATGCTCACTCAGATCACACCCTGACCAAACAAAACATACAAACATACAAAGCAAACTATGGTCAGGGCGTGACAGCTCCAGGGGAGATGTGGCATTTGATATAAATGTGAGGATGGTTCTTTGAGCCCACAAACTTGGACTTGGTCATGCAGCTCATATCCTTTCTTCTCAGCTCATATCAGAGACATGACAGGAAAGTGACAGGTAAATTAAAAGGGAGAGTAGCACATTATTGTCAGGTGACTTGCTGTGTATAAATAATATTTAATTTCTTGCTCCAGCAAATGTATTCAAAGTGAATAAAACAGAGTAACAGGAAAACACAACTGTACAATGAGACTGTCACATAGGCCAGAGTGTCATAGGGCTGTAGCCTACTGTGATTACTGATAAATTAGCTTTACATAAAGTAAATACATGCTGATATGCAGTTATGACTGTAATGTCGACAGACATAATAAGTACATTTTCCCCCCACTTTAGTTGAAGAGATTCAGAGGGCTACAGTGAATGGAAAGTGCTGCAAAGATAATTAGAAGAGCATACGCAGATATAGACCCAGACATAGCAGAAATGCTGAAGGAGGATGAGGATGTCATCATAGACATTCATGTATCCTTCGATGGCACTTGGCACAAGAGAGGATTCACTTCCAACTACGGGATAGGTGTGTGCATTGGTGCTCGTACCAGCGAGCCTTAGAAAATAGTGAAGATCCACCCAGTCACAAAACCATGAAGGCCATACATTTTTAAATAGAGAGGTTGCACAGAAAATTGTACCTGTATATCATAGGATGTCAAATGATAACATCCTCAAAAGAATGTTGCACGGAGGAACCCAGAATGCAAATTAATGTCTAAACTCTGTAATATGGTCGCGATGCCCCAAAACTGTCTTTGTGGGCAAAAGCTGCATTGACGCAGCAGCTAGTATGGTAGCATCCACGTTCAATGAGGGAGCCACTGCTATATGAAATGTGATGGACAAATTGTGGCTTGACAGCACTTTGGTGACATTGGAAGCAATCAGAGAGGAGTTGTGAGAGCTGATTCTGCTTCAATGGAGTGTGCCAAGCGTAGGTGCAGGTCCCATGACACAGTCAAGAGCTCTCATGAAGTGTTTGATTAGATTTTCGATTATATTTACATTGATGTCAGAGTGGTTAGAGGGACAATAGAGTGCTAAGTGTCAGGCAGTTAGCAAGTTTGGTAGGCTACTAATGACCATCAGCAACAGCAGAGCTTGGAGTAGTGACTAAATGGTCACGTGAAATTTGACTCCATCACTCGTGACTGCCAGTGTGCCGTTAAAAGCCCTAATCCTAACTCACATCATTGCTTTACTGGAACACAGTATTGCGTTTGATGCAATTTGATCTAACTACCATTTGTGAACCATTTCAAGAAGCTAGTCATTTTAACTTTTTTTTTGGGGGGGGGGGTGTGCGAAATGCCTTCTGGAACGTATGAACTTTCATGTGCCTTAATACAAACTTGTATGCCATCTGTAAAAACAAGTAAAATTGTTAAATTACGAACTTAGTTGGTTTAGTCACGGAAAAAGACATGTACCTTCCCGCTAGCTGTGATTGGCTGATATAATGGTTGGGCTGGATATGCCGAGAGATGTGTTCCTATTGGTCTGCCATGTAGCTCGCTTCTGACTATAACATGAGCTGCTCAGTTCCACCCTTCCCCATGCGCTATCATTTGTTGACTTCTGTAACCGTAAAAGCCTTGGTTTCATGCATGTTTACAACAGAAGCCTCCTCCCTAAGTTTTTTGTTGTTGTTGTTGTGTTTTTTTGTTGTTAAATTTTACCCCGTTTTCTCCCCAATTTCGTGGTATTCAATTGTTTAGTAGCTACTATCTTGTCTCATCGCTACACCTCCCGTATGGGCTCGGGAAAGACGAAGGTTGAAAGTAATGTGTCCCCCGATACACAACCCAACCAAGATGCACTGCTTCTTAACACAGCGCCATCCAACCCGGAAGCCAGCCGCACCAATGTGTCGGAGGAAACACCGTGCACCTGGCAACCTTGGTTAGCGCGCACTGCTCCTGGCCCGCCACAGGAGTCACGGGTGCGCGATGAGACAAGGATTTCCCGACCAGCCAAACCCTCCCTAACCCAGATGACGCTAGGCCAATTGTGCGTTGCCCCACGGACCTCCTGCAGTACAGCGCCCTTAACCACTGCGCCACCCGGGAGGCCAAGTTTTTTTTTCACTGCTTTAGCACACTCAGCCAACCCTGATGTCCTAGCTGTGTCTGAATCCTGGCTTAGGAAGGCCACCAGAAATTCTGAAATTTCTACCTCCAACTACAACATTTTCTGCCAAGATAGAACTGCCAAAAGACGTGGAGTTGCAATCCACTGCAGAAACAGCCTGCAGAGTTCTGTTATGCTATCCAGGTCTGTGCCCAAACAGTTCGAGCTTCTACTTTTAAAAATCCACCTTTCCAGAAATAAGTCTCTCACTGTTGCCAATTGTTATAGACCCTCCTCAGCCCCCAGCTGTGCCCTGGACACCAAATGTGAATGAATTGCCCCACATTTATCTTCAGAGTTTGTACTGTTAGGTGACCTAAACTGGGATATGCTTAACACCCCGGCCACCCTACAATCTAAGCTATATGCCTCCACTCTCACCCACACCTACCCACCCGTCCAGCATCACTACTCTGGACGGTTCTTAGAATATGTGGACAACTACAAATACCTAGGTGTCTGGTTAGACTGTAAACTCTCCTTCCAGACTCATATTAATCCTCTCCAATCCAAAATTAAATCTAGAATCGGCTTCCTATTTCGCAACAAAGTCTCCTTCACTCATGCTGCCAAACATACCCTCGTAAAACTGACTATCCTACCGATCCTTGACTTCGATTCGGTGATGAAATTTACAAAATAGCCTCCAACACTCTACCCAGCAAATTGTATGCAGTCTATCACAGTGCCATCCGTTTTGTCACCAAAGCCCCATATACTACCCACCACTGCGTCCTGTATGCTCTCGTTGGCTGGCCCTCGTTTCATATTCATCGCCAAACCCACTGACTCCAGGTCATCTATAAGTCTTTTCTTGGTAAAGTCCCACCTTATCTCAGCTCACTGGTCGCCATAGCAGCACCCACCCGTAGCACGTGCTTCAGCAGGTGTATTTCATTGGTCACCCCCAAAGCCAACTCTTCATTTGGCCGCCTTTCCTTCCAGTTCTCTGCTGCCAATGACTGGAACAAATTGCAAAAATCACTGAAACTGGAGACTCATACCTCCCTCACTAGCTTTAAGCATCAGCTATCAGAGCAGCTTACAGATCATTGCATCTGTACTTAGCCCATCTGTAAATAGCCCATCCAACTACCTCATCCCCATATTGTTATTTATTTGATGTTGCTCCTTTGTACCCCAGTATCTCTACTTGCACATTCATCTTCTGCACATCTATCACTCCAGTGTTTATTTGCTAAATTGTAATTATTTTGCCTCTTGGCCTATATCCTATTTATTGCCTTACCCCCCTAATCTTACTTCATTTGCACACACTGTATATAGACTTTTCTATTGTATTATTGGTTGTAAGTTTGTTTATTCCATGTGTAACTCTGTGTTGTTGTTTGTGTCGCACTGCTTTGCTTTATCTTTACCTTATCTTAGTTGTAAATGAGAACTTGTTCTCAACTGGCCTACTTGGTTAAATAAAGGTGAAATAAAAAATGTGTAGAACATCCTTGCTACCGCAGATTTTTTGAAAGATACATTAGCCATGAAAAAATGCAAAAGTGTTGCTACTGCTCTCAACAACATTGCTGCCCATAATTGATTGTTACATTTTATTTTATTAAAACTTTATTTAACTATTCAAGTTAGTGATGAACAAATTCTTATTTACAATGGCGGCCTAGGAACAGTGGGTTAACTGCCTTGTTCAGGGGCAGAATGAGAGATATTTACCTTGTCAGCTCGGGGATTTGATCTAGCAACCTTTCGGTTACTGTCCCAACACACTAACCACTAGGCTACCTGCCACCACTTAGCCGCAACATTTAGCCGGTGCAATCGACAAAGATCAGTGGGAAAAAGTGACTTTCTGCACACGGTCAGTGTGAACCAGAGTGACTTCACACAACAATGGGCTAAACAAGCTCTAGCTAGCTACAAACCAAACGGTAAAGACACACTGCCATGAAGCATTCATCCATATATGGGTAAGAGTCTAGATCCATTTTCAGATATTATACATTTCTGATTTGGTCATAAAGTAGTTTTCATTGCAAGTTAAAGCGTACTGTTTGCTAGTTAGTAAACATTAGCTTGCTGGCTAGCTACCAAATATTATGTGTATGATCTGTGTAGTAATATTATTTATATCTTAGAAATCCATTTGCATGGCTAGTTAAAGCCTAATGTTAGCTAGCTAGCTAACATTGAACCTTGTTGGTTAGCTTTAGTTTCCTGCAGATTCATACTCTAGCACTGTATACATGGTGGCTAGCTATGACAGTTCATCTGTACTGTAGCTATGGGTTGGGATTTTGGTTAATTGTTTAGGTAGCTAGCTAGCTTGCTGGAAGTCTAAACAAAAGACTCCACTTCACAAAATAATGAATACACGGCCCAGCAAGTAAGCCAGGGTGATTACAGCCATCTATTGTATTTCATGAACACACTTTCAAAGTCAGTGGACTACTACTTAAACCACTTTTAGTCTTTTATTTGTTTACTAAACTACCTTACTCACTCTGTTTAGCACATGGCCTCAAATGTAAATCCTTAAAGAGATGGGTGGGGCTAAGGCTTAAGAGGCTGTGAACAATTCTGAATAGGTGTAGACAAATAAGAGCTCTCCAGTAGGTGTACCAAAATATTCAAGGGCCATTTTCTCAAAAGTGGCATTACAATTTATCAACTTTCAATGCAGAATTACTTTCCCATTGTTCCTCAACTGCAATGTATGATGCACCATTTTCTATTTCTGAGTCTCTACTTTTATCCAATGTAAAAAACACAAATGTAACATTTTACTACATAAGACCAAATCGAGTGTAATTTCTGGTATGTAGTGGTCTGTGAAATAAAGTGAACTGTAACCTGAACATCTATTGAATATCGATTGATATAAGAGTTTGTACTACTTATCCTATTCAATCAGATATTTATACCAGACCTGGGTCATATATGTAAAATACTTCCCCTTTTGGGACTATTCCATTGGTTCCACTGTACTTAAGTCAAGGGCAGCTCAAGGATTTGAAAGTATTTGACAGATGCAGTGAGTTTTCAGGTTCAATTGCACCACCTATTGGCCATTTACACGCACACACACACACACACACACACACACACACACACACACACACACACACACACACACACACACACACACACACACACACACACACACACACACACACACACACACACACACACACACACACACACACACACACACACACACACACACACACAGCCAGTCTCTGTCCTATAATATTTTGTGGTGAAAGTTGACCCCAGAGAGATCAGGTTACAGTGTTCCCATGAGAAGAAGCTTGAGTAAACATACTGACACACTGATACTACAGACACAGATACCTGATATCTCATAACCTCGCCTCTTTTTCTGTCAGAAAAAGTCTCCTCTTAAGAGAAAATAGTTGGAGGTTAGTACCAGTTCAGCAATACAATTGGTGCTGGGAAGAGCATTAGGGGGACGTTCAATAAGGTAGAACTTGAGGGCCTCTAAGCTGCCCTGGTGGGGGATGTTAGTATATACAGTAAATTGGTAACAAAAGTACACAGAATATAATGTTCTGGTATGTGGTCCACAGATTTCAGGAGATTGATCAAAATCAATTGAGTCTCTGATGTATGTGGGTAGAGAGCTTGCCCACGGTTCAAAAATGGTCTACAAAAGGTAAACATTTTATTTTGTCAGAGATCTGTTACCACTCACAATGGTCAAGCCTGGTACAGGTGACGTCATGCTCTTGCGGGTTTTGGGAAGGGTGTATATGACAAGTGTATTTGGGCAGTCAACTTTCATACACCCATATTCTGTTTCTGTAATTTCCCCTTCAGTGTATACATGAAATGATTAGAAGGATCCCTAGGGAGTATTGTCAAATTCATCATCACTGAGTTGTCACAGAATTTCCTTTTCATAGTCTGCAGCATTTTGCATGACTTTTGTACCTCCTTTGTCAGCAGGTTTTATAGGCAGTGGTTCACAACCATGGGTAGTAGGACCCCTGGGGGTACTTGGCCTATCCACAGGAGGTATTTGAGAAGACTCATGGAAGCATAGGTCTACTGGTAAAATGCAGGTGGTACTTCAAGGGTACTCCAGGCTGAGCAATATTCAGTTGGTGATAGAGTAACCGAAAAGGTTGGGAACCACTACCATAAGGGATCATTTTTCTGTTTTGGATATATTGTGGAATACCATGTATAGTTGTATTCTCGTTTCTTAGCCAGGAAATTATATACATCTTTCTCAACTAGAAGGTAGTATGGTTCAAGAGAGGGATTTATTTCAGGAAGTAAAAATGTGCTTCTCATCTTAAAAGGTGTCTTTTCCCCTTATCATGTCCTCAGAGCAAGAGTCAAGTTCATTGCCATTAAGGGAACTAGCATATCTATTCCTATTCATCTCACTGGTCGAGTCTCCAGCCATCTCATTGACTTGCACCCTATTCCCCATATAGTTCATTACTTTTAGCAAGAGCGACATAAATCTGCTATTTGATATTTGGGTGTTGGTTTTACTGGGTTGATTGGTGTCAATGCACACTGTCATCATTTTACAATGATTAAATCAATGTTTTGCTTTCAACAAAAACAACAAATGGTTCCGGTTCCGGTTGGAGCGAGTGGTCGCATCTGCACGTCGCTCCAACGGGTAGTATAACTTTTTCATTATATTTCATTATATCACAACGGTTTGATTTGTCTTATCTTAGCAATTTCTTCTCAGCTAGCTACATAGCCGTCTTTGTATCAAAGATAATTGCGTAATTATCGTATTTCGCCGTCCTAACGTAGTCTTCACTAGCCAGCTAGCTAACGTCCACTGATTAGCTGCACTGGAGAAACTATTACACTCAACTGAACGACTTGATTAGTTTAGTGTTAGCTAGCTACATAGCTGTCTTTGCTGTCTTCGTATCATCGTATCCAAGATAATTGTGTTGTTTAGGTTTAGAGTGTGTAGTCTTAGAGTGATTATCTTAATTTACCGAGGTTAGCTAGCCAGCTATTTGTCGTCCTTAACGTAGGTGACTCTGCTAGCTAGCCAACAGCTTGCCAACGCTAGCCAACGTCTTCTGTATAGAACTCAACTACCCGGTCGCACTCACAGGTAGTATCACATTTTCACTTCATTTCATTACAGTACAACGGTTTGATTTGTTTGATCGTAGCTAGCTACTTAGCTAGCTACATAGCCGTCTTTGTATCAAAGATAATTGTGTAGTCTAGAGCGATTTTCTAGGTTCGCTAGCCATCTATTGTCGTTCTTTTAACGCAACGTAACGTAAACAACACTGCTAGCTAGCCTGCTAGCCCCCGAATAGCAACACTGCAGAAACTATTACACTCAACGGAACGACTTGATTAGTGTAGTGTCAACAACGCACCCACTGCCAGCTGGCCTACTTCAGCAGTACTGTATCATTTTAATCATTTTAGTCAATAAGATTCTTGCTACGTAGCTTAACTTTCTGAACATTCGAGACGTGTAGTCCACTTGTCATTCCAATCTCCTTTGCATTAGCGTAGCCTCTTCTGTAGCCTGTCAACTATGTGTCTGTTTATCCCTGTTCTCTCCTCTCTGCACAGACCATACAAACGCTCCTCACCGCGTGGCCGCGGCCACCCTACTCTGGTGGTCCCAGCGCGCACGACCCACGTGGAGTTCCAGGTCTCCGGTAGCCTCTGGAACTGCCAATCTGCGGTCAACAAGGCAGAGTTCATCTCAGCCTATGCCTCCCTCCAGTCCCTCGACTTCTTGGCACTGACGGAAACATGGATCACCACAGACAACACTGCTACTCCTACTGCTCTCTCTTCGTCCGCCCACGTGTTCTCGCACACCCCGAGAGCGTCTGGTCAGCGGGGTGGTGGCACCGGGATCCTCATCTCTCCCAAGTGGTCATTCTCTCTTTCTCCCCTTACCCATCTGTCTATCGCCTCCTTTGAATTCCATGCTGTCACAGTTACTAGCCCTTTCAAGCTTAACATCCTTATCATTTATCGCCCTCCAGGTTCCCTCGGAGAGTTCATCAATGAGCTTGATGCCTTGATAAGCTCCTTTCCTGAGGACGGCTCACCTCTCACAGTTCTGGGCGACTTTAACCTCCCCACGTCTACCTTTGACTCTTTCCTCTCTGCCTCCTTCTTTCCACTCCTCTCCTCTTTTGACCTCACCCTCTCACCTTCCCCCCTACTCACAAGGCAGGCAATACGCTCGACCTCATCTTTACTAGATGCTGTTCTTCCACTAACCTCATTGCAACTCCCCTCCAAGTCTCCGACCACTGCCTTGTATCCTTTTCCCTCTCGCTCTCATCCAACACCTCCCACACTGCCCCTACTCGGATGGTATCGCGCCGTCCCAACCTTCACTCTCTCTCCCCCGCTACTCTCTCCTCTTCCATCCTATCATCTCTTCCCTCCGCTCAAACCTTCTCCCACCTATCTCCTGATTCTGCCTCCTCAACCCTCCTCTCCTCCCTCTCTGCATCCCTTGACTCTCTATGTCCCCTATCCTCCAGGCCGGCTCGGTCCTCCCCTCCCGCTCCGTGGCTCGATGACTCATTGCGAGCTCACAGAACAGGGCTCCGGGCAGCCGAGCGGAAATGGAGGAAAACTCGCCTCCCTGCGGACCTGGCATCCTTTCACTCCCTCCTCTCTACATTTTCCTCCTCTGTCTCTGCTGCTAAAGCCACTTTCTACCACGCTAAATTCCAAGCATCTGCCTCTAACCCTAGGAAGCTCTTTGCCACCTTCTCCTCCCTCCTGAATCCTCCGCCCCCTCCCCCCCTCCTCCCTCTCTGCAGATGACTTCGTCAACCATTTTGAAAAGAAGGTCGACGACATCCGATCCTCGTTTGCTAAGTCAAACGACACCGCTGGTTCTGCTCACACTGCCCTACCCTGTGCTCTGACCTCTTTCTCCCCTCTCTCTCCAGATGAAATCTCGCGTCTTGTGACGGCCGGCCGCCCAACAACCTGCCCGCTTGACCCTATCCCCTCCTCTCTTCTCCAGACCATTTCCGGAGACCTTCTCCCTTACCTCACCTCGCTCATCAACTCATCCCTGACCGTTGGCTACGTCCCTTCCGTCTTCAAGAGAGCGAGAGTTGCACCCCTTCTGAAAAAACCTACACTCGATCCCTCCGATGTCAACAATTACAGACCAGTATCCCTTCTTTCTTTTCTCTCCAAAACTCTTGAACGTGCCGTCCTTGGCCAGCTCTCCCGCTATCTCTCTCTGAATGACCTTCTTGATCCAAATCAGTCAGGTTTCAAGACTAGTCATTCAACTGAGACTGCTCTCCTCTGTATCACGGAGGCGCTCCGCACTGCTAAAGCTAACTCTCTCTCCTCTGCTCTCATCCTTCTAGATCTATCGGCTGCCTTCGATACTGTGAACCATCAGATCCTCCTCTCCACCCTCTCCGAGTTGGGCATCTCCGGCGCGGCCCACGCTTGGATTGCGTCCTACCTGACAGGTCGCTCCTACCAGGTGGCGTGGCGAGAATCTGTCTCCTCACCACGCGCTCTCACCACTGGTGTCCCCCAGGGCTCTGTTCTTGGCCCTCTCCTATTCTCGCTATACACCAAGTCACTTGGCTCTGTCATAACCTCACATGGTCTCTCTTATCATTGCTATGCAGACGACACACAATTAATCTTCTCCTTTCCCCCTTCTGATGACCAGGTGGCGAATCGCATCTCTGCATGTCTGGCAGACATATCAGTGTGGATGACGGATCACCACCTCAAGCTGAACCTCGGCAAGACGGAGCTGCTCTTCCTCCCGGGGAAGGACTGCCCGTTCCATGATCTCGCCATCACGGTTGACAACTCCATTGTGTCCTCCTCCCAGAGCGCCAAGAACCTTGGCGTGATCCTGGACAACACCCTGTCGTTCTCAACTAACATCAAGGCGGTGGCCCGTTCCTGTAGGTTCATGCTCTACAACATCCGCAGAGTACGACCCTGCCTCACACAGGAAGCGGCGCAGGTCCTAATCCAGGCACTTGTCATCTCCCGTCTGGATTACTGCAACTCGCTGTTGGCTGGGCTCCCTGCCTGTGCCATTAAACCCCTTCAACTCATCCAGAACGCCGCAGCCCGTCTGGTGTTCAACCTTCCCAAGTTCTCTCACGTCACCCCGCTCCTCCGTTCTCTCCACTGGCTTCCAGTTGAAGCTCGCATCCGCTACAAGACCATGGTGCTTGCCTACGGAGCTGTGAGGGGAACGGCACCTCAGTACCTCCAGGCTCTGATCAGGCCCTACACCCAAACAAGGGCACTGCGTTCATCCACCTCTGGCCTGCTCGCCTCCCTACCACTGAGGAAGTACAGCTCCCGCTCAGCCCAGTCAAAACTGTTCGCTGCCCTGGCCCCCCAATGGTGGAACAAACTCCCTCACGACGCCAGGACAGCGGAGTCAATCACCACCTTCCGGAGACACCTGAAACCCCACCTCTTTAAGGAATACCTAGGATAGGTTAAGTAATCCCTCTCACCCCACCCCCCTAAGTTTTAGATGCACTATTGTTAAGTGACTGTCCCACTGGATGTCATAAGGTGAATGCACCAATTTGTAAGTCGCTCTGGATAAGAGCGTCTGCTAAATGACTTAAATGTAAATGTAAATGTAGATTATATGTTAAACTGAACTGTGAAGACTGAATTCCTGTGTGTGTGCGTGTGCGTGTGCGTGTGTGTGGACGTGTTTAACTATTTTTGTGGGGATGAGAAAACAAACAATTTGACCAACTGAGGACATTTTGTTGGTCCCCACAAAGTCAAATGCTACTTCTAGGGGGGCTAGGGTTAGAATTAGGTTTAGGGTTAGGATCTAGTGTTAGGGTTAGGGTTAGAGTAAAAGTACGGGTTAGGGTTAGGTTTAGGGTTAGGATCTAGTGTTAGGGTTAGGGTAAGAGTACGGGTTAGGGTTAGGGTTAGGTTTAGGGTTAGGATCTAGTGTTAAGGTTATGGTTAGAGTAAAAGTACGGGTTAGGGTTAGGTTTAGGGTTAGGATATAGTGTTAGGGTTAGGGTTAGAGTAAGAGTACGGGTTAGGGTTAGGGTTAGGGTTAGGGTTAGGGTTAGCTTCTACCCCCAAGCCATAGGACTGCTAAATAGTCAATGAATGGTTACCCAAACTATCTGCACTGACCCTACACACACTCACTAGACTATATATACACACCAGTGGATGCTGATTAGGGGAGAACAGCTCATAATAATGGCCCGAACAGAGAACATGGAATGGTATCAAACACTTGGAAACCATGTGTGATGTATTTGGTACCATTCTACTTATTCCCTTCCAACCAAGCCAGTTCTCCCCAATTAAGGTGCCACTAACCCCCTGTGATACACACTATATACACTGAGTGTACAAAGGTTTAGGAACACAATCCTAATATTGGGTTGCACCCCCTTTTGCCCTCAGAACAGCCTCCATTCGCCAGGGCACGGACTCTACAAAGTGTCAAAAGCATTCCACAGGGATGCTGGCTCATGTTGACTCCAAGGCTTCACACATTTGTGTTAAGTTGGCTGGATGTCCTTTGGGTGGTGGACCATTCTTGATACACACGGGAAACTGTTGAGCGTGAAAAACTCAGCAGCTTTTCAGTTCTTGACACACTCAAACCGGTGCACCTGGCACCTACTAACATACCTAGTTCAAAGGCACTTAAATATGTTGTCTTGCCCATTCACCCTCTGAATGGCACACATACACAATCCATGTCTCAATTGTCTCAAGGTGTCACGTCTACTCCTGCTCCCCCTTTCTGGCGCTCGTTGTTGCCAGTTTACTCATTATTATGCACACCTGTCACCATCGTTACGCGCACCTGTGCCTCATGAGACTAACCCGGACTACATCACTTTCCTGATTACCTCCCCTATATCTGTCATTCCCTTTGGTTCTTTCCTCAGACTTTACAGTTTAACGCCTCGCCAAAGGGAAGCAATAGTATTTTTGGTGAAGTTGGGTCCAAGGGCAGCGCCGGCTCGATAGGTTTACAAGTCTCGGTTGTCTCGTCAGACTTCCATTGCCTCAGCTACCGGGGATGCCTCAGCTAGCTCGTCAGGCTTCTATGCCTCAGCTGGCTCTACAGATTCTCAAGCGTTGGTTAGCTGATCAGGCCTCCATGCCAAGAGTGTGCAAAGCTGTCATCAAGGCAAATGTTGGCTACTTTGAACAATCTCAAATATAAAATATATTTTTTGAACACTTTTTTGGTTACTACATGATTCCATATGTATTATTTCATAGTTTTGATATCTTCACTATTATTCTACAATGTATAAAATAGTAAAAATAAAGCTAAACCCTGGAATGAGTAGGTGTGTCAACTTTTGACTGGTACTGTATATATTATTTTAAATATAGCTACCTAGTTTAAAAATCAACAGTACTGCCACAGCAGCATAACATTTGATCAACACTTGATAACACTTGATTTACATCAATATCCGTATTCGGTCTGGATGGTTGATAGCCAACGCGCAGCAGAGAGAGGCAAAAATACATAGAGAGGAGTGGCTGTACAACCCTCCAACCCAACTCCATCCCTTCTTTAGTCGGGAGTTGCACGTGTGTCAGGGCAGCAGCAACACAGCTAGTCTAGACTCTAGCTAACCACCATATACTACAATAGTCACACAAGACACTAGCGAGCTGGCCATATATCATGAGTTAGAAGATTCGGAATATTATGTTATGAAGTTATTATTTAAGAGCATTAAAGATAAATCATAATGAGGAAAACAAATAATTGAGCTAGCTAACTAGCAGATTAACATCAATATCAATGATCGGCTGAAACAATGTACCTCTTTTCCCCGATGTCAATCGTGTCTTTAGGAGGCACTGTAACTTAACATTTGTGATGCGTGAGTGTGTTGTTGCAGAAATAAATAGGCCTATGCTTAAAAATGTTAAATGGGTGCGTACACTTTTAAATTTTTTAATTTTGAGCACCTGCCCCTTGAAAGGTCTCCACACTGCCCTGCCAATATGATATCATTGTTAAGTGTCAGTCTGGTATGATTTTGCAAAAAGATATTCATCATGAGGCATACATGAGGAGTACACATAAATGACTTAAATGTAAATGTAAATGTACACATGAGGTGTACATTGCATTCAAGGCAAATAAAATGGTGATAAAGCTGCAAAGGGTAAATTGGTGAAAGACTCAGACAGCCATCTGTGGAGGTGGGAGAGAGGAGGGGGAGAGAGAGAGAGAGAGAGAGATGGGAGAGAGATGAAAGGAGGGGGAGGGAGATCAAGAAAGACGAAGAGAAAATGGAGGGTGGAGGAGGGAGACAGAGAGAAGGGTAAAGGAGAGAGGGAGAGAGAGAGTCAACAAAAAGACATGCAGATTATCTGTGCATCAATATCCTGTCTGTGGAGGTGGGAGAGAGGAGGGAGAGATAATGGAGGGGGGGAAGAGAAGGGGAGAGTGAGGGAGAGACAGGAGAGAGAGAGGTGAAGGAGGGAAGACAGAAGAGGAAGGGTGAGAGAGAGCGAGGGAGAGGAGGGAGAGAGGAGGTAGAGATAAAAGAGAGAGAGGAGGGATAGACCGAGACATGTCAGTCTGAGTCTTTCACAAATTTTCCCTTTGCAGATTTATCACGATCAACTTTTTTGCCTTGAATGCAATATATTGACCTATGCCTCAATATCTTTTAGAAAAAGCGTAGCAAACTGACACTTAACAGTTGCTACCAGGCTGGACAGACAGACTGAAAAAAAACAGGGGAAAAACTAGAACTATCATCAAAAATCTAACTCATGAGAGAGACCATTGTCACGAACCGGCTCAAAGCCCGTAACAAAGGGAGACAACGTGGAGATAAGGAGTAGCAAAATATGTATTTATTAACTAAAGCAACTAAGTATAATATACAATGGTGTGTGTAATCAGTAATCAGTAGTGTAAGTGAGTGTTTTGCATGCATGAATGTGATAATGCAGGGTGATGAAAGGTGCCAAAGCAAACAAACAAAAGGCCACCAAGAACCACAACACAATCTACAACGGGTGTCTGCATGGAGAGAGTCTCCTCCATGAATGTGGAAGAGGTCTATTTATCCTGGGAGACACCTGGCCCAGGTGTTTCCCATGTAGCTGACGACCCTCTCAACTCCGCCCACCGGCATCCTAATAAGGAAACAAGAACAAAGACAGAATACGGCAGACAGAGTGGGAGGGTCGTCACATTCCCCCCCATAAAACCAGGGACCAACAAGGACCCCGGAACAACATACCAGCCTCCCGCGTCCCAAATTGACACAGGCCTCTGCGTCCCAAATTGACACAGGCCTCTTGACACAGGCCCCAAATTGACACAGGCCTCTGCGTCCCAAATTGACACAGGCCTCTGCGTCCCCAAATTGACACAGGCCTCTGCGTCCCAAATTGACACAGGCCTCTGCGTCCCAAATTGACACAGGCCTCTGCGTCCCAAATTGATGAGGGTTTACGTGTTCACACTTACAATTTGCCCCAGCCAACCTCCTCCCCAGACCTCAGCAACCTTCGCACAGGAAGCAACATTTAAGAGGAAAGAAAACAAGACCAGGAGGGAGCAGACAGGACAGAGAGAACATGACAATACGAAACAATGGTCAGTCACGTAAACATTAGGAACAGGGCGCACGAGAGAGCGCATCAGCAATCACGTTTTCAGTCCCCCGGATGTGCCTCACATCGAGATGGAATGATTGTAAAAATAAACACCATCGCATTATCCTCTGGTTTGGACACATCATGGACCTCAAAAAGTGAGGGGTTATGGTCGGTGTAGACCACAATAGGTACTACCCCGACCCGACATACACTTCGAAGTGTTGTAGCACCCAAATGAGTGCTAGCGCTTCCTTTTCAATAACCGAATAGTTCAACTGATAATCGTTAAACTTTTTAGAAAAGAAACTAACAGGCCTCTCAATCCCAGACACATCTGCTTGCAGCAAAACTGCACCTGCCCCCACATGACTAGCATCCACCTGCAAGGTAAATGACAAATCCATGCGAGGAGCAGCCAGCACTGGAGTTGAGGTAAGCAACCTCTTTGAATCTTCAAAAGCGTGTTGACAACGAGTAGACCAAACGTAAACAGCCTTAGCTTTCAGCATATCTGTCAAGGGAGCGACCACAGTAGAGAAGTTATTACAAAAACTACGGTAATAACCAATCATGCCCAAGAAACGCATCAGTTCCTTTTTAATAGTTGGTGGTGGAAAAGCATCAATAGCCACCATTTTAGCCCGAACAGGACGCACTTCACCCTGCCCAACCACTTTTCCAAGGTATGTAACGGTCGCCTGAGCAAACTCACATTTTGCCAGATTGATTGTGAGGCGACCCGCAGCCAGACGTTCGAACAAGGCTTGAATACGGGACAGATGTTCTTCCCAAGTATCTGCATAGATCACTACATCGTCCAAATAAACAGCGCACCCGGTCAGACCGGCGACAACCCTGTTCATAAGTCGCTGAAAAGTGGCAGGTGCATTGCGCAGACCGAAACTCATAACTGAATACGAGTACAGACCAAAGGGTGTAATAAAGGCAGAGATTTCACGTGCCCTACTCGTCAGTGGCACCTGCCAATAGCCTTTTAACAGGTCAAATTTGCTCACAAACTTAGCTGCACCGACTTGATCAACACAGTCCTCCATCCGAGGAAGAGGAAATTAATCTGGCTTTGTGACACTGTTTACCTTACGGTAGTCCGTACAAAAACGGTTTGTTCCATCCGGTTTACTGACCAAGATACAGGGAGAAGCCCAACTGGAGAAAGAAGGCTCTGCTATCTTACTCTCCAGCATGTACTTGACCTCAGCATCCAGACAACGTAGTTTCTCTGAAGAAACTCTATAGAACCGCTGACGAATGGGGTCAGCACCTCCAATGTCAATATCATGTTCTATTAAGTTTGTACGTGTAGGTGTATCAGAAAATAAACCTGGAAATCTCTGAATCAGACCAACCATCTCTTTCCGCTCATCAACAGGTAGGTGAGTGAGAAGACTGTCTAAAATATCCAGTGTTTCTGAATTTTTCAATCTACCCTGCAATATACAATCGTCAGGACCAGGAACATCTTCCTCCTCATGCACAGGTCTAGCACGACAAGAACCCAAGGAAACAACGGTATCAGCCAAAAGAACAGGTTTACCGTCCTCTGTAGAATCCCACTGTTCAGTCTCAGAGGAACGTGCATAATAGGGTTTTAACAGATTTACATGGCACAGCTGGTGTGCTTTCCTCCGTTCTGGAGTGGCAACTAGATAATTTTGCTCAGTGTACTGGCGCACCACTGTATATGGACCTTGAAATTTGGCTTGAAAAGGAGAACCAACAATTGGCAGCAGAGCAAGAACCTGGTCACCTGGACTAAAGTGACGAGGCTCAGTTCGGCGATCAAATATGCCCTTCATCCTCTCCTGTGAAGATGATAACTTATCTTTAGCCATTTCACCAGCGGCATACAGCCGTCGCCGGAAATCACACACATACGAACACAGGGACTGAGGAGGCTCGGGAGACTTCCAGTCATCCTGGAGAACAGATAAAAGTCCACGCACCCTATGTGTCATGCAGGTGAAAGAGGACCCAAAAGCGACTTAACAGAAACAGAGTTTATTTAAATCCAAACAGGGAATAACAAAAATCCTCTAGTCTGTAGAGGGGAATAACTAGAGAAGCGGCCACAGACTGCAGGTCGCTTCGGGTAGGCGCAGGCCGTAGTTGATAGAGCCACCTGCTCACACGCAGCATCTGATGAAGGCAAAAAACACGACAGGACAGGGCGAAACACAATCACAGCATGGTGAATACAAAACAAGGAACCGACGGGACAGGAACGGATCACAAAGGAATAAATAGGGACTCTAATCAGGGGAAAGGATCGGGAACAGGTGTGGGAAGACTAAATGATGATTAGGGGAATAGGAACAGCTGGGAGCAGGAACGGAACGATAGAGAGAAGAGAGAGCGAGAGAGTGAGAGAGGGAGGGGGAGAGAGAGGGATAGAAGGAGGGAAAGAACCAAATAAGACCAGCAGAGGGAAACGAATAGCATGGGGAGCACAGGGACAAGACATGATAATAAATGACAAACATGACAGTACCCCCACTCACCGAGCGCCTCCTGGCGCACTCGAGGAGGAATCCTGGCGGCAACGGAGGAAATCATCGATGAGTGAACGGTCCAGCACGTCCCGAGACGGAACCCAACTCCTCTCCTCAGGACCGTAACCCTCCCAATCCACTAGGTATTGGTGACCCCGTCCCCGAGAACGCATGTCCATGATCTTATGTACCTTGTAAATAGGTGCGCTCTCGACAAGGACGGGAGGGGGGAGGGAAGACGAACGGGGGTGCGAAGAAAGGGCTTAACACAGGAGACATGGAAGACAGGATGGACGCGACGAAGATGTCGCGGAAGAAGCAGTCGCACAGCGACAGGATTGACGACCTGGGAGACACGGAACGGACCAATGAACCGCGGAGTCAACTTACGAGAAGCTGTCGTAAGAGGAAGGTTGCGAGTGGAAAGCCACACTCTCTGGCCGCAACAATACCTTGGACTCTTAATCCTGCGTTTATTGGCGGCTCTCACCGTCTGTGCCCTGTAACGGCAAAGTGCAGACCTCACCCTCCTCCAGGTGCGCTCACAACGTTGGACAAACGCTTGAGCGGAGGGAACGCTGGACTCGGCAAGCTGGGATGAGAACAGAGGAGGCTGGTAACCCAGACTACTCTGAAACGGAGATAACCCGGTAGCAGACGAAGGAAGCGACGGGTGAGCGTATTCTGCCCAGGGAGCTGTTCTGCCCAAGACGCAGGGTTTCTGAAAGAAAGGCTGCGTAGTATGCGACCAATCGTCTGATTGGCCCTCTCTGCTTGACCGTTAGACTGGGGATGAAACCCGGAAGAGAGACTGACGGACGCACCAATCAAACGACAGAACTCCCTCCAAAACTGTGACGTGAATTGCGGGCCTCTGTCTGAAACGGCGTCTAACGGGAGGCCATGAATTCTGAATACATTCTCAATAATGATTTGTGCAGTCTCCTTAGCGGAAGGAAGTTTAGCGAGGGAATGAAATGTGCCGCCTTAGAGAACCTATCGACAACCGTCAGAATCACAGTCTTCCCCGCAGACAAAGGCAGACCGGTAATGAAGTCTAAGGCAATGTGAGACCATGGTCGAGAAGGAATGGGGAGCGGTCTGAGACGACCGGCAGGAGGAGAGTTACCCGACTTAGTCTGCGCGCAGTCCGAACAAGCAGCCACGAAACGGCGCGTGTCACGCTCCTGAGTCGGCCACCAAAAGCGCTGGCGAATAGACGCAAGAGTGCCTCGAACACCGGGATGACCAGCTAACTTGGCAGAGTGAGCCCACTGAAGAACAGCCAGACGAGTGGAAACAGGAACGAAAAGGAGGTTACTAGGACAAGCGCGCGGCGACGCAGTGTGCGTGAGTGCTTGCTTAACCTGTCTTTCAATTCCCCAGACTGTTAACCCGACAACACGCCCATAAGGAAGAATCCCCTCGGGATCAGTAGAAGCCACAGAAGAACTAAACAGACGGGATAAGGCATCAGGCTTGGTGTTCTTGCTACCCGGACGGTAAGAAATCACAAACTCGAAACGAGCGAAAAACAACGCCCAACGAGCTTGACGGGCATTAAGTCGTTTGGCAGAACGGATGTACTCAAGGTTCTTATGGTCTGTCCAAACGACAAAAGGAACGGTCGCCCCCCTCCAACCACTGTCGCCATTCGCCTAGGGCTAAGCGGATGGCGAGCAGTTCACGGTTACCCACATCATAGTTGCGCTCAGATGGCGACAGGCGATGAGAAAAATAAGCGCAAGGATGAACCTTATCGTCAGACTGGAAGCGCTGGGATAGAATGGCTCCCACGCCTACCTCTGAAGCGTCAACCTCGACAATGAATTGTCTAGTGACGTCAGGAGTAACGAGGATAGGAGCGGACGTAAACGTTCTTTTAGAAGATCAAAAGCTCCCTGGGCGGAACCGGACCACTTAAAACACGTCTTGACAGAAGTAAGAGCTGTGAGAGGGGCAGCAACTTGACCGAAATTACGAATGAAACGCCGATAGAAATTAGCGAAACCTAAAAAGCGCTGCAACTCGACACGTGACCTTGGAACGGGCCAATCACTGACAGCTTGGACCTTAGCGGAATCCATCTGAATGCCTTCAGCGGAAATAACGGAACCGAGAAAAGTAACGGAGGAGACATGAAAAGAGCACTTCTCAGCCTTTACGTAGAGACAATTCTCTAAAAGGCGCTGTAGAACACGTCGAACGTGCTGAACATGAATCTCGAGTGACGGAGAAAAAATCAGGATATCGTCAAGATAGACAAAAACAAAAATGTTCAGCATGTCTCTCAGAACATCATTAACTAATGCCTGAAAAACAGCTGGCGCATTGGCGAGACCGAACGGCAGAACCCGGTACTCAAAATGCCCTAACGGAGTGTTAAACGCCGTTTTCCACTCGTCCCCCTCTCTGATGCGCACGAGATGGTAAGCGTTACGAAGGTCCAACTTAGTAAAGCACCTGGCTCCCTGCAGAATCTCGAAGGCTGATGACATAAGGGGAAGCGGATAACGATTCTTAACCGTTATGTCATTCAGCCCTCGATAATCCACGCAGGGGCGCAGAGTACCGTCCTTCTTCTTAACAAAAAGAACCCCGCCCCGGCCGGAGAAGAAGAAGGCACTATGGTACCGGCGTCAAGAGACACAGACAAATAATCCTCGAGAGCCTTACGTTCGGGAGCCGACAGAGAGTATAGTCTACCTCGAGGAGGAGTGGTCCCCGGAAGGAGATCAATACTACAATCATACGACCGGTGAGGAGGAAGGGAGTTGGCTCGGGACCGACTGAAGACCGTGCGCAGATCATGATATTCCTCCGGCACTCCTGTCAAATCGCCAGGTTCCTCCTGAGAAGTAGGGACAGAAGAAACGGGAGGGATGGCAGACATTAAACACTTCACATGACAAGAAACGTTCCAGGATAGGATAGAATTACTAGACCAATTAATAGAAGGATTATGACATACTAGCCAGGGATGACCCAAAACAACAGGTGTAAACGGTGAACGGAAAATCAAAAAAGAAATAGTCTCACTGTGGTTACCAGATACTGTGAGGGTTAAAGGTAGTGTCTCAAATCTGATACTGGGAAGATGACTACCATCTAAGGCGAGCATGGGCGTAGGCTTATCTAACTCTCTGAAAGGAATGTCATGTTTCCGAACCCATGCTTCGTCCATGAAACAACCCTCAGCCCCAGAGTCTATCAAGGCACTACATGTAGCACCCGAACCGGTCCAGCGTAGGTGGACCGACAAAGTAGTACAGGACCTTGATGGAGAGACTTGAGTAGTTGCGCTCACCTGTAGCCCTCCGCTTACAGATGAGCTCTGGCTTTTACTGGACATGAATTAACAAAATGTCCAGCAACTCCGCAATAGAGGCACAGGCGGTTGGTGATCCTCCGTTCCCTCTCCTTATTCGAGATGCGAATCCCTCCCAGCTGCATGGGCTCAGTCTCAAAGCCAGAGGAGGGAGATGGTTGCGATGCGGAGCAGGGAAACACCGTTGATGCGAGCTCTCTTCCACGAGCCCGGTGACGAAGATCTACCCGTCGTTCTATGCGGATGGCGAGAGCAATCAAAGAGTCCACATCTGAAGGAACCTCCCGGGAGAGAATCTCATCCTTAACCACTGCGTGGAGTCCCTCCAGAAAACGAGCGAGCAGCGCCGGCTCGTTCCACTCACTAGAGGCAGCAAGAGTGCGAAACTCAATGGAATAATCCGTTATGGACCGTTCACCTTGGCATAAGGAAGCCAGGGCCCTAGAAGCCTCCCCACCAAAAACTGAACGGTCAAAAACCCGAATCATCTCCTCTTTAAAGTTCTGGAATTTGTTAGAGCAATCAGCCCTTGCCTCCCAGATAGCTGTGCCCCATTCTCGAGCCCGGCCAGTAAGGAGTGAAATGACGTAAGCAACCCGAGCTCTCTCTCTAGAGTATGTGTTGGGTTGGAGAGAGAACACAATCTCACACTGCGTGAGAAAGGAGCGGCACTCAGTGGGCTGCCCGGAGTAGCAAGGTGGGTTATTAACCCTAGGTTCTGGAGGCTCGGCAGGCCAGGAAGTAACAGGTGGCACGAGACGTAGACTCTGGAACTGTCCAGAGAGGTCGGAAACCTGAGCGGCCAGGTTCTCCACGGCATGGCGAGCAGCAGACAATTCCTGCTCGTGTCTGCCGAGCATGGCTCCTTGGATCTCGACGGCAGTGTAACGAGCGTCTGAAGTCGCTGGGTCCATTCCTTGGTCGGTTCCTTCTGTCATGCAGGTGAAAGAGGACCCAAAAGCGACTTAACAGAAACAGAGTTTATTTAAATCCAAACAGGGAATAACAAAAATCCTCTAGTCTGTAGAGGGGAATAACTAGAGAAGCGGCCACAGACTGCAGGTCGCTTCGGGTAGGCGCAGGCCGTAGTTGATAGAGCCACCTGCTCACACGCAGCATCTGATGAAGGCAAAAAACACGACAGGACAGGGCGAACACAATCACAGCATGGTGAATACAAAACAAGGAACCGACGGGACAGGAACGGATCACAAAGGAATAAATAGGGACTCTAATCAGGGGAAAGGATCGGGAACAGGTGTGGGAAGACTAAATGATGATTAGGGGAATAGGAACAGCTGGGAGCAGGAACGGAACGATAGAGAGAAGAGAGAGCGAGAGAGTGAGAGAGGGAGGGGGAGAGAGAGGATAGAAGGAGGGAAAGAACCAAATAAGACCAGCAGAGGGAAACGAATAGCATGGGGAGCACAGGGACAAGACATGATAATAAATGACAAACATGACAGTACCCCCCACTCACCGAGCGCCTCCTGGCGCACTCGAGGAGGAATCCTGGCGGCAACGGAGGAAATCATCGATGAGTGAACGGTCCAGCACGTCCCGAGACGGAACCCAACTCCTCTCCTCAGGACCGTAACCCTCCCAATCCACTAGGTATTGGTGACCCCGTCCCCGAGAACGCATGTCCATGATCTTATGTACCTTGTAAATAGGTGCGCTCTCGACAAGGACGGGAGGGGGGAGGGAAGACGAACGGGGGTGCGAAGAAAGGGCTTAACACAGGAGACATGGAAGACAGGATGGACGCGACGAAGATGTCGCGGAAGAAGCAGTCGCACAGCGACAGGATTGACGACCTGGGAGACACGGAACGGACCAATGAACCGCGGAGTCAACTTACGAGAA
Source organism: Oncorhynchus gorbuscha (assembly GCF_021184085.1). Taxonomy (NCBI): domain Eukaryota; kingdom Metazoa; phylum Chordata; class Actinopteri; order Salmoniformes; family Salmonidae; genus Oncorhynchus; species Oncorhynchus gorbuscha. The sequence goes on from NC_060184.1 coordinate 64,346,033, forward strand.
GCTGTCGTAAGAGGAAGGTTGCGAGTGGAAAGCCACACTCTCTGGCCGCAACAATACCTTGGACTCTTAATCCTGCGTTTATTGGCGGCTCTCACCGTCTGTGCCCTGTAACGGCAAAGTGCAGACCTCACCCTCCTCCAGGTGCGCTCACAACGTTGGACAAACGCTGAGCGGAGGGAACGCTGGACTCGGCAAGCTGGGATGAGAACAGAGGAGGCTGGTAACCCAGACTACTCTGAAACGGAGATAACCCGGTAGCAGACGAAGGAAGCGAATTGTGAGCGTATTCATTCTGCCCAGGGGAGCTGTTCTGCCCAAGACGCAGGGTTTCTGAAAGAAAGGCTGCGTAGTATGCGACCAATCGTCTGATTGGCCCTCTCTGCTTGACCGTTAGACTGGGGATGAAACCCGGAAGAGAGACTGACGGACGCACCAATCAAACGACAGAACTCCCTCCAAAACTGTGACGTGAATTGCGGGCCTCTGTCTGAAACGGCGTCTAACGGGAGGCCATGAATTCTGAATACATTCTCAATAATGATTTGTGCAGTCTCCTTAGCGGAAGGAAGTTTAGCGAGGGGAATGAAATGTGCCGCCTTAGAGAACCTATCGACAACCGTCAGAATCACAGTCTTCCCCGCAGACAAAGGCAGACCGGTAATGAAGTCTAAGGCAATGTGAGACCATGGTCGAGAAGGAATGGGGAGCGGTCTGAGACGACCGGCAGGAGGAGAGTTACCCGACTTAGTCTGCGCGCAGTCCGAACAAGCAGCCACGAAACGGCGCGTGTCACGCTCCTGAGTCGGCCACCAAAAGCGCTGGCGAATAGACGCAAGAGTGCCTCGAACACCGGGATGACCAGCTAACTTGGCAGAGTGAGCCCACTGAAGAACAGCCAGACGAGTGGAAACAGGAACGAAAAGGAGGTTACTAGGACAAGCGCGCGGCGACGCAGTGTGCGTGAGTGCTTGCTTAACCTGTCTTTCAATTCCCCAGACTGTTAACCCGACAACACGCCCATAAGGAAGAATCCCCTCGGGATCAGTAGAAGCCACAGAAGAACTAAACAGACGGGATAAGGCATCAGGCTTGGTGTTCTTGCTACCCGGACGGTAAGAAATCACAAACTCGAAACGAGCGAAAAACAACGCCCAACGAGCTTGACGGGCATTAAGTCGTTTGGCAGAACGGATGTACTCAAGGTTCTTATGGTCTGTCCAAACGACAAAAGGAACGGTCGCCCCCTCCAACCACTGTCGCCATTCGCCTAGGGCTAAGCGGATGGCGAGCAGTTCACGGTTACCCACATCATAGTTGCGCTCAGATGGCGACAGGCGATGAGAAAAATAAGCGCAAGGATGAACCTTATCGTCAGACTGGAAGCGCTGGGATAGAATGGCTCCCACGCCTACCTCTGAAGGCGTCAACCTCGACAATGAATTGTCTAGTGACGTCAGGAGTAACGAGGATAGGAGCGGACGTAAAACGTTCTTTTAGAAGATCAAAAGCTCCCTGGGCGGAACCGGACCACTTAAAACACGTCTTGACAGAAGTAAGAGCTGTGAGAGGGGCAGCAACTTGACCGAAATTACGAATGAAACGCCGATAGAAATTAGCGAAACCTAAAAAGCGCTGCAACTCGACACGTGACCTTGGAACGGGCCAATCACTGACAGCTTGGACCTTAGCGGAATCCATCTGAATGCCTTCAGCGGAAATAACGGAACCGAGAAAAAGTAACGGAGGAGACATGAAAAGAGCACTTCTCAGCCTTTACGTAGAGACAATTCTCTAAAGGCGCTGTAGAACACGTCGAACGTGCTGAACATGAATCTCGAGTGACGGAGAAAAAATCAGGATATCGTCAAGATAGACAAAAACAAAAATGTTCAGCATGTCTCTCAGAACATCATTAACTAATGCCTGAAAAACAGCTGGCGCATTGGCGAGACCGAACGGCAGAACCCGGTACTCAAAATGCCCTAACGGAGTGTTAAACGCCGTTTTCCACTCGTCCCCCTCTCTGATGCGCACGAGATGGTAAGCGTTACGAAGGTCCAACTTAGTAAAGCACCTGGCTCCCTGCAGAATCTCGAAGGCTGATGACATAAGGGAAGCGGATAACGATTCTTAACCGTTATGTCATTCAGCCCTCGATAATCCACGCAGGGGCGCAGAGTACCGTCCTTCTTCTTAACAAAAAGAACCCCGCCCCGGCCGGAGAAGAAGAAGGCACTATGGTACCGGCGTCAAGAGACACAGACAAATAATCCTCGAGAGCCTTACGTTCGGGAGCCGACAGAGAGTATAGTCTACCTCGAGGAGGAGTGGTCCCCGGAAGGAGATCAATACTACAATCATACGACCGGTGAGGAGGAAGGGAGTTGGCTCGGGACCGACTGAAGACCGTGCGCAGATCATGATATTCCTCCGGCACTCCTGTCAAATCGCCAGGTTCCTCCTGAGAAGTAGGGACAGAAGAAACGGGAGGGATGGCAGACATTAAACACTTCACATGACAAGAAACGTTCCAGGATAGGATAGAATTACTAGACCAATTAATAGAAGGATTATGACATACTAGCCAGGGATGACCCAAAACAACAGGTGTAAACGGTGAACGGAAAATCAAAAAGAAATAGTCTCACTGTGGTTACCAGATACTGTGAGGGTTAAAGGTAGTGTCTCAAATCTGATACTGGGAAGATGACTACCATCTAAGGCGAGCATGGGCGTAGGCTTATCTAACTCTCTGAAAGGAATGTCATGTTTCCGAACCCATGCTTCGTCCATGAAACAACCCTCAGCCCCAGAGTCTATCAAGGCACTACATGTAGCACCCGAACCGGTCCAGCGTAGGTGGACCGACAAAGTAGTACAGGACCTTGATGGAGAGACTTGAGTAGTTGCGCTCACCTGTAGCCCTCCGCTTACAGATGAGCTCTGGCTTTTACTGGACATGAATTAACAAAATGTCCAGCAACTCCGCAATAGAGGCACAGGCGGTTGGTGATCCTCCGTTCCCTCTCCTTATTCGAGATGCGAATCCCTCCCAGCTGCATGGGCTCAGTCTCAAAGCCAGAGGAGGGAGATGGTTGCGATGCGGAGCAGGGAAACACCGTTGATGCGAGCTCTCTTCCACGAGCCCGGTGACGAAGATCTACCCGTCGTTCTATGCGGATGGCGAGAGCAATCAAAGAGTCCACATCTGAAGGAACCTCCCGGGAGAGAATCTCATCCTTAACCACTGCGTGGAGTCCCTCCAGAAAACGAGCGAGCAGCGCCGGCTCGTTCCACTCACTAGAGGCAGCAAGAGTGCGAAACTCAATGGAATAATCCGTTATGGACCGTTCACCTTGGCATAAGGAAGCCAGGGCCCTAGAAGCCTCCCCACCAAAAACTGAACGGTCAAAAACCCGAATCATCTCCTCTTTAAAGTTCTGGAATTTGTTAGAGCAATCAGCCCTTGCCTCCCAGATAGCTGTGCCCCATTCTCGAGCCCGGCCAGTAAGGAGTGAAATGACGTAAGCAACCCGAGCTCTCTCTCTAGAGTATGTGTTGGGTTGGAGAGAGAACACAATCTCACACTGCGTGAGAAAGGAGCGGCACTCAGTGGGCTGCCCGGAGTAGCAAGGTGGGTTATTAACCCTAGGTTCTGGAGGCTCGGCAGGCCAGGAAGTAACAGGTGGCACGAGACGTAGACTCTGGAACTGTCCAGAGAGGTCGGAAACCTGAGCGGCCAGGTTCTCCACGGCATGGCGAGCAGCAGACAATTCCTGCTCGTGTCTGCCGAGCATGGCTCCTGGATCTCGACGGCAGTGTAACGAGCGTCTGAAGTCGCTGGGTCCATTCCTTGGTCGGTTCCTTCTGTCATGCAGGTGAAAGAGGACCCAAAAGCGACTTAACAGAAACAGAGTTTATTTAAATCCAAACAGGGAATAACAAAATCCTCTAGTCTGTAGAGGGGAATAACTAGAGAAGCGGCCACAGACTGCAGGTCGCTTCGGGTAGGCGCAGGCCGTAGTTGATAGAGCCACCTGCTCACACGCAGCATCTGATGAAGGCAAAAAACACGACAGGACAGGGCGAAACACAATCACAGCATGGTGAATACAAAACAAGGAACCGACGGGACAGGAACGGATCACAAAGGAATAAATAGGGACTCTAATCAGGGGAAAGGATCGGGAACAGGTGTGGGAAGACTAAATGATGATTAGGGGAATAGGAACAGCTGGGAGCAGGAACGGAACGATAGAGAGAAGAGAGAGCGAGAGAGTGAGAGAGGGAGGGGGAGAGAGAGGGATAGAAGGAGGGAAAGAACCAAATAAGACCAGCAGAGGGAAACGAATAGCATGGGGAGCACAGGGACAAGACATGATAATAAATGACAAACATGACACTATGTCCAAACACAAGGTCATTTGGACTGAAACCTGTGCTCTCCTGTGAAACTTCCCTAGCGGCTAACAGTAACCAAGGCAACCCCTCCTCCCAATCCTTATCCATCTCAGTACAATAAGCTCTCAACAAAGACTTAAGTGTTTGATGGAAATGTTCCAGTGCTCCTTGACTTTGCGCGTGATAGGCGCTAGACACATTGTGTTTAATATGGAGCTGTTGAAGAACCTGACCAAACAGATTAGAGGTAAAATTAGATCCTTGATCACTCTGAATGACCTTAGGGATTCCAAACAATGAGAGAAACTGAGTCAAAGCTTTTAACACCGATTTAGTCGTGATAGATCGGAGAGGATAGGCAGCAGGAAACCTAGTGGTCTGACACATCACAGTGAACAGGTAACTGCTACCCTTTTAGAACGAGGCAGAGGACCCACACAGTCAATAATCAGATACTCAAAAGGTTGGCTGAGTACAGGAATAGGAAACAATGGTACTGGTTTAATAGCTTGATTAGGCTTACCAGTTAATTGACAGGTGTGACAAGTTTTGATAAAATCAGAAACATCCCTCTTTAATCTAGGCCAAAAGAAATGTCTTAATATGCGATTGTAGGTTTTCCTCACCCCCATATGTCCAGCAACGTCGCTGTGAGAAGTTTCCAACACCAACTCACGAAGCTTAACTGGTACAACAACTTGACTAATTGCCTCCCCCAGAAAAACACTATCATGAGACACCCACTTTCTCATCAGGACATCCTCTTGGAGAAAATAGCCATGGGCGACATCTCCCAACTGTTCTATAGGCACAATTTGATCACGCAACTCTTCCAACGTGGGGTCATCCCGTTGAGCATTGATTAGATCTGAGCGGGTTACAGATAACGGGATAACAGGGAAGACAGTGACATACTTTGTATTATTATCATTAGTCGGCGCAGTGACTAGTTCGCCACGGCTCATAGAACGTGTCACTGCACACGCAGAGAACACCTCTGGGAAACTCTGTACACTCTCATCAGGAATCCCAACAAATGACGGCTTAGTGGAAACCACTAGAGATGGAAACACGACTGGCCATACACGCTCACCTGCCAAGTTATTCCCAAGGATAACGTCGATACCCTCAATAGGCAACGAAGGACGCACCCCCACAACAACTTCACCCTTCACCAGCCCACAATCCAACATCAGTTTATGCAATGGAACTGACAGAGTGTTCAAACCTATTCCCTAATTAGAACACTATTCCCCGAATCAGTCTCAGCAGAAAAGGGTAACACAGACTCCAACACAAATGATTCAGAGGCACCTGTGTCTCTCAGGATCTTCACTGGCACTAAGTCTTTACTTCCTAACATAGACACAAAACCTTCTGTAATGAAAGGTAAATAGTCTGGATCAATATGGACTTTCACATTCTCCTGGGCCTGAGGAAATGAGTCAAGAATGAACTGATGTGGAACAGGTGCAGCTAACGCAGCAGGCTTAGATTTAGCGTAAGCACCCTTTGACCTGAGAAGTGGACATTCGTTTTCCAATGACCTGAACCTTGACAGTAGTGACACTCCTGCCCAAAGTCAGCCTTACCATGGGAGTCAGGTTCAACCCTAGTTGAATAGAACTCTGCCCGAGAACCAAAGTATCTCGGTGAGCGAAGCCCAAATCTATCCGAATGCCCCCACTCTTTCCGAATACGGGGTTTTGCAAAGACACTTTTGTGAGTCAACACATACTCGTCCGCCAAAACCGCAGCTTCAGCAACATTCTTTACTTTCTGTTCATTAATATAAGTGGCAATACGATCAGGAATTGTGTCCTTAAATTGCTCTAACATAATCAGATCACACAGCCCTTGGAAAGTCACAACTGCAGAGGCGGAACACCAGCGATTAAACTGTAAAGATAACTGTCGCGCAAACTCAACATGAGTCTGGTTATCGTCCCTTTTTAAAGTTCTAAATCGTTGGCGGTAAGCCTCAGGGACCAATTCATAAATCTGTAACACAGCTGTTTTAACTTTATCATAACTGGCACTGTCGTGTACACTAAGAGCTGAATATGCTTCCTGCGCTTTACCAGTCAGCACACACTGCAACATTAAAGTGCGGTCAGAATCAGGCCAACTCCTAGCGTCAGCAACCCGCTCAAACAACGAAAAGAATGTCTCGGGGTCCCTTTCATTAAACCGAGGCAATAACCGCAAGTTCCCAACAATATCAAATGTCTCTGGGGCATGACCAAAAGCGGAACTACCCCTAGGTAAATCTGGGTCACCTTCCCAAAACAAACTCTCCCCTGAGATCTTTCCTTCCCTAACCAACTCTATACGTTCTTGTTGCAACTTGATTTTAGCACGCTCCATATCTTGTTTAAATGCCAATTCCTTTTCATATTTCACACGATCATGCTCTAGCTTCTCACGATCATGCTCTAGCTTCTCACGATCATGCTCTAGCTGTAACAAAAGCAGTTCTTTCTGCTGTTCAAAAAGAAGGCTACTAGGACTAACCGATGGAATGGCCATTGTAACGTTATGGGGAGACAACAAATCCTCAGCAGAGGCTGGCCCGGTGGTAACTTCAAGAATACCACTCTCCATCAGATTGGCTTTCAATATCAACCTAATAGAATTCTTTAGACGTTTATCACTAATCTCAAACTTGTAGTGTTCCGCGACCTTCAACAGCTGTTCTTTAGTACCTAAATCTAACAATTCCTCTGATGGAGAGCGAATGAACTTATCTACATAAGACGCCATAATCACACAATTTTTTTTATCGCTTTTCCCTTCTGCTGAGCACACCAGAACACAACCCGAGAATTGACAATCACCCTGAGCACCACAGAAGAGAGATGAGATATGAAGCTTCCCCAAAACCTACAATAACTCAACCCTAGTCTTCGTGCAGATTTGCGGTGGGAATTTACGCACTGTAGCCCGCTGGCAAGGAAATAGAACTCCCCAGCATGCTGGCAAATTCCACCAAGCCACGGATGTGCCCCCGAGACAACTGCTCAGTCCACAGACACCACACAAAAATAACAAACATTAACCATGCCCAACATATTCCAAAAAATGAAACACGTCGCTAAACCTATCAGGGGAAAAAGGCTATAGCTCCGGGTAGCAAGTTCCACTACCCTACCCAAATCTCCCACCGAGGTACACAGCAGATTACTCACTTCAGACTGACGTCCCAACAGAAAGTAAAACAAGAGTTCAGGCTAGGCAGGGCCTGGAAACTAACCATTATACTCTCTCCAACATAGCACACAAACCAAACAACAAAGGCAACCAATACTGGGCCGATCACACTCAAACACCATATTCAAACCAAACACGTACCTCCACGGTCTCCCAAACCAATAGTTCAAAGATCCCGGACGAGCACCCACTTGTCACGAACCGGCTCAAAGCCCGTAACAAAGGGAGACAACGTGGAGATAAGGAGTAGCAAAATATGTATTTATTAACTAAAGCAACTAAGTATAATATACAATGGTGTGTGTAATCAGTAATCAGTAGTGTAAGTGAGTGTTTTGCATGCATGAATGAATGTGATAATGCAGGGTGATGAAAGGTGCCAAAGCAAACAAACAAAAGGCCACCAAGAACCACAACACAATCTACAACGGGTGTCTGCATGGAGAGAGTCTCCTCCATGAATGTGGAAGAGGTCTATTTATCCTGGGAGACACCTGGCCCAGGTGTTTCCCATGTAGCTGACGACCCTCTCAACTCCGCCCACCGGCATCCTAATAAGGAAACAAGAACAAAGACAGAATACGGCAGACAGAGTGGGAGGGTCGTCACACCATGACCAGCTCAGCACCATGTGAACTACTGCTAGCATACTACTCCATTATCTGCAGCACTGAATGACCTTGGACCAAATATATAGATACTAGCAAGATGGCAGACATGGCAGCTCTGCTTCTAGCTCCTAAGCAACTTTGCAGTACCGTAATTTCCAGACTATAAGCCGCTACTTTATTCCCACACTTTGAACCTCGCGGTTTATACAATGACGCGGCTCATTTTTGGATTTTTCCCGCTTTCACAAGATTCATGCCGCCAAAAAACTGAGCACCGTCACATAATGTGACGTAAATCGTAAATCGAGCTCGCTCAAACTTCCCATCATTATGATTATGGTAGTAATTTTGTCACCTCTGCTACATGGGAGCTTGGCCTTAATGAGTCGATGATAAGACGTTGGAAACAGCAGTGTGAGGAACTGACTCAGTGCAGAAAGACAACAAAAGCTTTCAGAGGGAAGAAAAGCAGATGGCCCAAAGTATTTGCAGCCACTCGACATCAGTGTAAATCGTGCATTTAAGGTGGCGCTCCTTGTTCAGTGGGAGGCTTGGATGACAAGTGGGGAGAAATCATTCACGGGCCGCAGGCGAAGAGCATCTTATGGTCAAGTCTGCCAGTGGGTCCTGACAGCGTGGAGCATTGTCAAAAAATCCACTATCATCAACGGGTTTCGAAAGGCTGGACTGCTGCATGTTGAAGGGGCAGCATGAGCTCAGCGGGGTATTTGCCTCCGGATGAAAGTGACGAGAGCGACAATGAAAACGATCCAACATCGGATGAAGCAATTCTGAGGCTATTCAACTCCGACACCGAAGGAGATGACTTCAGTGGTTTCAGTGCACAGGAGGAAGATAGTGACCAATGACTTTCTTGGTAGGCTACTGTTTTAATTTTTGTTACAAGCCGTGTTTCGTTAAAGCCTATTTATTTTTGTTACAAGCCGTGTTTCCTTTAAAGGCTGTGTAAAGTGTTTCAATGTACCGGTAGGCACCTGCGGCTTATAGACACGTGCGGCTTATTTATGTACAAAATACATATTTTGTAATAATTCAGTGGGTGCGGTTTATATTCAGGTGCGCTTAATTTGTCCAGCAATTACGGTATATAGTTTTTTTGTGTGTTATTTCTTATATTAATAGCCCAGAAAGTTTTTTTGTGTTATTACAAACAGCCGGAAATAACTTTTAGATATCAGAGGGGTGGTAACTCACCAGCATTACGACCGGGAATACGATTTTCCCCAATTGGATCCTTTGTTCGTACCCCCCAGGGCAACTTATCCCATTAGCTGCTCCAAGACGCCGCCGGCAGAGAAGAGGTATTCGGAGAGGACTTCTAGTCCGACTCAGGAGGTGTGCACGCCATCCACCGCTTCCGAGTACATTGCTTGCTAATGTTCAGTCCTTGGACAATAAAGTAGACAAGCTCAGGGTGAGGATCTACTACCAGAGAGACATCTGGGACTGTAACATACTCTGTTTCTCTGACTCAAGGCTCTTTCAAGGTATACTGTCCGTGTCCATACAGCCATCTGGGCTCTCAGTACATCGCTCAGAGAGTAATAAAAAAAATTCTGAGAAGAAGAAAGGTAGTGGTGTATGTTTCATGATTAGCTACTCATGGTGTGATTGTGATATCGTACAGAAACTCAAGTCATTTTGTTCACCCCACCTAGAATACCTCACAATCAAATGCTGACCGTATTCCCTCCCAAGAGAATTCTCTTCGGTTACAGTCATATATTCACCCTCAACCCGATACCCCGACAACCCTCAAGGAACTTACACCCCTCAACCCGATACCACGACAACCCTCAAGGAACATATACCCCTCAACCCGATACCACGACAACCCTCAAGGAACTACACTGGATTTTGCGCAAACTGGAAACCACATATCCTGAGGCCGGATTTATTGTAGCTGGGGATTTTAACAAAACAAATTTGAGGAAAACGCTAACAAAGTTCTATCAACACATTGACTGTAGTACTTGCACTGTTAAAACACTCAATCACTGCTACTCCCCCTTCCAGGATGCCTACAAGGCCCTTCCCCGCTCTCCCTTTGGCAAATCAGATCACGGCTCCATTTTGCTCCTCCCTTCCTACTGGAAATGTGGTCGAATACAAACAGTGTAGTTATTCCCTCTGTAAGGCAATCAAACAGGCAAAACATCAGTACAGAGACAAAGTGGAGTCGCAATTCAACGGCTCAGGCACGAGACGTACAGTGCCTTGCGAAAGTATTCGGCCCCCTTGAACTTTGCGACCTTTTGCCACATTTCAGGCTTCAAACATAAAGATATAAAACTGTATTTTTTTGTGAAGAATCAACAACAAGTGGGACATAATCATGAAGTGGAACGACATTTATTGGATATTTCAAACTTTTTTAACAAATCAAAAACTGAAAAATTGGGCGTGCAAAATTATTCAGCCCCCTTAAGTTAATACTTTGTAGCGCCACCTTTTGCTGCGATTACAGCTGTAAGTCGCCTGAGGTATGTCTCTATCAGCTTTGCACATCGAGAGACTGAATTTTTTTCCCATTCCTCCTTGCAAAACAGCTCAAGCTCAGTGAGGTTGGATGGAGAGTATTTGTGAACAGCAGTTTTCAGTTCTTTCCACAGATTCTCGATTGGATTCAGGTCTGGACTTTGACTTGGCCAATCTAACACCTGGATATGTTTATTTTTGAACCATTCCATTGCAGATTTTGCTTTATGTTTTGGATCATTGTCTTGTTGGAAGACAAATCTCCGTCCCAGTCTCAGGTCTTTTGCAGACTCCATCAGGTTTCCTTCCAGAATGGTCCTGTATTTGGCTCCATCCATCTTCCCATCAATTTTAACCATCTTCCCTGTCCCTGCTGAAGAAAAGCAGGCCCAAACCCTGATGCTGCCACCACCATGTTTGACAGTGGGGATGGTGTGTTCAGGGTGATGAGCTGTGTTGCTTTTACGCCAAACATAACGTTTTGCATTGTTGACAAAAAGTTCAAATTTGGTTTCATCTGACCAGAGCACCTTCTTCCACATGTTTGGTGTGTCTCCCAGGTGGCTTGTGGCAAACTTTAAACGACACTTTTTATGGATATCTTTAAGAAATGGCTTTCTTCTTGCCACTCTTCCATAAAAGCCAGATTTGTGCAATATACGACTGATTGTTGTCCTATGGACAGAGTCTCCCACCTCAGCTGTAGATCTCTGTAGTTCATCCAGAGTGATCATGGGCCTCTTGGCTGCATCTCTGATCAGTCTTCTCCTTGTATGAGCTGAAAGTTTAGAGGGACGGCCATGTCTTGGTAGATTTGCAGTGGTCTGATACTCCTTCCATTTCAATATTATCGCTTGCACAGTGCTCCTTGGGATGTTTAAAGCTTGGGAAATCTTTTTGTATCCAAATCCGGCTTTAAACTTCTTCACAACAGTATCTCGGACCTGCCTGGTGTGTTCCTTGTTCTTCATGATGCTCTCTGCGCTTTTAACGGACTTCTGAGACTATCACAGTGCAGGTGCATTTATACGGAGACTTGATTACACACAGGTGGATTGTATTTATCATCATTAGTCATTTAGGTCAACATTGGATCATTCAGAGATCCTCACTGAACTTCTGGAGAGAGTTTGCTACACTAAAAGTAAAGGGGCTGAATAATTTTGCACACCCAATTTTTCAGTTTTTGAATTGTTAAAAAAGTTTGAAATATCCAATAAATGTCGTTCCACTTCATGATTGTGTCCCACCTGTTGTTGATTCTTCACAAAAAAATACAGTTTTATATCTTTATGTTTGAAGCTGGAAATGTGGCAAAAGGTCGCAAAGTTCAAGGGGGCCGAATACTTTCGCAAGGCACTGTATGTGGTAGGGTCTACAAACAATCATAGAATACAAAGGAAAAAACAGCCATGTTGCAGACACCGACGTCTTGCTCCCGGACGAGCTAAACACGTTCTTTGCCCACTTTGAGGATAACACAGTGTCACCGACATGGCTCGCTCCCAAGGACTGTGGGCTCTCATTCTCCGTGGCAAGTGAGTAAGACATTTAACGTGTTAACCCTCGCAAGACTGTCGGCCCAGACGGCAACCCTAGCCGTATCTTCAGAACATGCACAGACCAGCTGTCTGTAGTGTTTAAGGACATATTCAAACTCTCCCTATCCCCGTTTTCTGCTCCCACTTGCTTGTAGATGGCCACCATTGTTCCTGTACCCAAGAAAGCAAAGTTAACTGAACTAAGTGACTATCGCCCCATAGCACTCACTTCTGTCATCATGAAGTGCTTTGAGAGGCTAGTTAAGGATCATATCACCTCTACCTTACCTGACACACTAGACCCACTTCAATTTGCATACAGCCCCAACAGATCAAGGGATGATGCAATCACCATGGCACTGCCCTATCCCATCTGGAAAAGAGGAATACCTATGTAAGAAAACTGTTCATTGACTATAGCTCAGCCTTCAACACCATAGTACCTTTCAAGCTCATCATTAAGCTCGGGGCCCTGGGTATGAACCACGCCCTGTGCAACTGGGTCCTGGACTTCCTGACGGGCCACCCCCAGGTGGTGAAGGTGGGAAACAACACCTCCACTTTGCTGTTTCTCAACACAGGGGCCCCACAAGGGTGCGGGCTCTGCCCCCTCCTGTACTCCCTGTTCACCCATGGCTGCATGGCAATGCCTCACAAGTCCTCAACTGGCAGCTTCATTAAATAGTACCTGCAAAACACCAGTCTCAACATCAACAGTGAAGAGGTGACTCCGGAGTGCTGGCCTTCTAGACAGAGTTGCAAAGGAAAAGCCATATCTCAGACTGGCCCCCCCAAAAAAGAGATTCAGATGGCCAAAAGAACACAGACATTGGGTAGAGGAACTCTGCCTAGGAGGCCACCATCCCGGAGTCGCCTCTTTGCTGTTGACATTGAGACTGGTGTTTTGCAGGTACTATTTAATTAAGCTGCCAGTTGAGGACTTGTGGGGCGTCTGTTTCTCAAATTAGACACTAATGTTCTTGTCCTCTTGCTTAGTTGTGCACCGGGGCCTCCCACTCCTCTTTCTATTCTGGTTAGAGACAGTTTGCGTTGTTCTGTGAAGGGAGTAGTACACAGTGTTGTACGAGATCTTCAGTTTCTTGGCAGTTTTGTTGCTTCTTTAATCAGCACAAGTTTTCAGCTGTGCTAACATAATTGCAAAAAGGTTTTCTAATGATCAATTAGCCTTTTAAAATTATAAACTTGGATGAGCTAACACAACGTGCTATTGGAACACAGGAGTGATGGTTGCTGATAATGGGCCCCTGTACGCCTATGCAGATATTCCATAAAAGAATCAGCTGTTTCCAGCTACAATAGTCATTTACAACATTAACAATATCTCCACTGTATTTCTGATCAATTTAATGGACAAAAAATGTGCTTTTCTTTCAAAAACAAGGACATTTCTAAGTGACCCCAAACTGAAACGGTAGTGTAAGTACTTTACCCCATTGCCACCCGGTGACTCATCCTGCTTCCCTATATACATAGACATGGAATCACTGGTCACATTAATAATGGAACACTAGTATACGTAGAATGTATGCACACATGACTCACTTTAATAATGGCATATATTATTATTATTATTATTATTAGTCACTTTAATAATGTTTGCATACTGCTTTACTCATTTCATGTGTATATACTATTTTACTGTATTCTATTCTACTGTGTTTTAGTCAATGCCACTCTGACATTGCTAGCCCTAATATTTATATATTTCTTAATTACGTTATTTTACTTTTAGATTTGTGTGTATTGTTGTGAATTGTTAGATATTACTGCACTGTTTGAGCAAGGAACACAAGCATTTCGCTACACCCACAATAACATCTGCTAAATATGTGTATGTGACCAATACAATTTTATTTTATTTGACCACTGGTGTTGGGAGTCCATTGTGTGTGTTTGTACCTGTGCAAGTTTATCAATGTGGGACTTTCACCAATCTCCATGAACAAATTATCAACTTGTTTTAAAGTATGATGATTTAGTCACTAAAACCGTCGTTTCAACCAAGCCCCAAGTCAACTATTGATGTTTCCTCTTTAAACATTATGCACTTTGGCTTTCTGAATGTTACACAAATAATAATGTTTAATATTTCTCACCATTAACTCCAGTTAGAAGAGATGCTTCTCTCAAACATGAAGATGCAGGGAGAAATGAGAAGTCTCCCTTTCTCCCCTATGTTTTGGTTCAATCGATAGCTGTGGCGAGGGCAGAGTACTTTGATTTGGGGATGGAGAGGAGGGGGAAGAAGGTGGAGGAGGGGGAAGAAGAAAGTAGGGTGGGGGGAGGCCCTTCTGCTTAACCAGTGTAAAAACATAAATGTGTTTCTGTTAGTGTATTATTTGGGGACCAACATCAATAACAAATTTCACTGAAGCTCATTGAGGAACCTTTAGACGATCCATCAACTCAATGTCCAGTAATCTCGCACGCACGCACAACATCACGCATATATTTCTCCCCATTAATTATTGTTAGAAGAGATGCTTCTCTCAACCTGAAGATGGCACTCTTTGTACACGTGAGCCTCAATCTGGATGCTGCGGTGCGTGTGTGCGTGTAGTATGTGTGTTAGCTACAGACCGGGGGAGCTGCCTAGCCTGCCTCTCCAGCGTTCTTGCCTCTTGTTCCAGTGCGCAGCAGTACTTCGCTCCAGTCTTTTGCTTTGTAGCCTACCACCGCTTCGCCGCCTCCTCTTTTTCTCCTCTCCCCGCCTATGCCTGTCCCAGCAAGCATCCAGCGAATGTTCGGTCCACCCCCAGACCCCCTACAGGGAACAGTGAGAGAGCGGTTCCGTTCTGAGCACACAGCATACTATTGAAAGCTGCCAAAGGAAGACGTGGATAATAAGTGTCGTTGTTGACGTAACCCAGGATTTTTTTTCGGTAAGTGCAAAGTCATCCCGCTTTACTGTGTTTATTCTAAGCTTCATTTCCTCCTCCTCCTCATGTTCTTACTCTTCCACCTTGTCATAGTGAAGGTTGGGAGAATAGGTGTTCTAGCCTACCCCGGGAGAGGACGAATGTGAACCGGGATGTTGTTGATGCGTGTCGTTTTGCGGTTGCAGAATTGTGTTCGCAGTTGAAGCGGTTATGTGAAGTAGCTTAAAGATGCATACACGCTAACTTTGATAATAGGTTTATAGCCCGTTATGTAGGCTTCATGTAGATATGATTAGGAAGGAACCGTGGTGATGGGGAAATCCGTTCAATTCTGACAGAGCTGAGCTCGCTCACCCGAGGCGGTTCTGCGCGTGAGGATTTGGCTCGAGTTCAATACACCGACTGACCCAAATTTAGCTAACCGTCGGCAGCGCGTGAGAGATTTAGAGAGAGAGAAAACAGAGCGAGAGCATGGAAATGTTAACTAAAAGAAATGCATACATACAGTAGCTGTATACTCTTTTGATATTGTTCTACATGGAATATTGCTTAAATAGACTAGCGTCCATTGGAGATGAATGTAGATCTAAAACGGAACGATGCACCTGCAAAGACAGGCGCGAGAAACAGAAGGAAAGAGATGGATGGTGTTTGGGGTGGTGATAAAAGCAGGGAGAAATGAGAGGTCTCCGTTTCTCACCACTGCCTTGGTTTAATCGATAGCTGTGGCGGGAGGGAGGGTTTTGCATCGGCTGTTTGGCACAGCGCAGTATTTTGACTTGGGGATGGAGAAGAGGTGGAGGAAGGGGGAAGAAGAAAGTAGGGTGGGGGTGATGTTTGGCATGCCTTCAGATTGTCAGGGCATTTCCATCTATACATAGATCAGCTGGGTTGGAGCAGAGTGCATACCCAGGAGCATCATCACCACTATTATCAAGGCCCTTCTGCTTAACCAATGTAAATAAAATAGAGTTTCTGTAAGTGGATTATTTGGGCACCATTGACAAATCTCCTTAAGGAACCTTAAGGGGATCCCTTCAACTCAATGTCGAGTCATCTTACACGCATGCATGCACAGAAACACACACGCGCGCGCACACACACACACACACACACACACACACACACACACACACACACACACACACACACACACACACACACACACACACACACACACACACACACACACACACACACACACACACACACACACACACACACACAATCTCTTCAAATGCAAGCGTTGAGGCTACTATCCATGGTGCTGAATCTCTCTGTCTCTGTCTCTCTCTCTCCCTCTAGCTATCCACTCCAGTAATTTCCTAAATATTAGCCTCTTTATGTGCAGTGGGCATGAGGCACCTTGTCCTTCATTATCTGAGCAGATGAATGTACAGCGAGGTGAATATATCCCTTCTGTCTCTCTGCAACGGGAGTGAAGGTGTTTTGTGTTGAAGAACCTGTCGGTTGGTCTATTGATCTGCCGGCCCAGTTCATTGGCAACCCATCACATGACAGAATGCTGACACTGTTCCAGAACGTTTCCCTGTGAGTTAGTGTTCTCTTTGAGTGTGTGTGCACGTGTGTGTGCATGTCAAATGATGAAGCGATAGAGAGGCTAAATATGAGTCTGAATGATCTTTTCTACGTGTGGTTTAAGACTGTCATTCCACACATCTATGAATGACCTTTGACATTTGTTGACTGTTCCATATTTATATCAGTTCAGTCGACTCTAGTATTAATGATAGGATGTATATACAGTATGAGCTTGCGTAATGATAATGACATACAGGCATGAACATGCTACTGCTGAATGCCTATACAATTATCTCCATTTCCCTGGCCATGTAGAGAATGAAAATACATGCCATGCGCCATTAAACCAAATGTGATCTATTATATTGACAAGATAGTCAAATGGCCACTCTAACAATGGAAATATGTGTCCTCAATGATGGAAGGCAGGCGGGAGGAGGCCAGATCAGGTGGAATCTTTCTAGCCAATGAGAGGGCAGATACACGTGTGAACAACAGGCACAACTAAGTATTTTTTTCTCAAAGTTACTGGAATGCCATGTACATCCACTTATATCATTACATTTGTAACAGCCATTAACATTATAACAGTTCTATTCGATCAAATAAGCTTCACATAATTCCATACTTTCTCATAGACCTCCATAGAAGAAAGGGCTTATCACACACGGACAGATTTTGGGCGGAGTAAATCGTCTCGCTTCACCTCTTCCGCTCTGATTAAACTCACTGTTGTTCCTCCCACTTCCTCTGTATATATACAGTACCAGTCAATAGTTTGGACACACCAACTCATTCAAGGGTTTTTCTTTATTTGTAGTATTTTCTACATTGTAGTGAAGACATCAAAACTATGAAATAACACAAATGGAATCATGTAGTAAACAAAGAAGTGTTAAACAAATCAACATTTATTATATATTTGAGATTTTTCAATGGCAGCTTTGCACACTCTTGTCATTATCTCAACCAGTTTCATGAGATAGTCACCTGGAATGCATTTCAATGAACAGGTGTGCCTTAAAAGTTAATTTGTGTAATTTCTTTCCTTCTTAATGCGTTTGAGTCAATCAGTTGTGTTGTGACAAGGTAGGGGTTGTATACAGAAGATAGCTCTATTTGGTAAAAGACCAAGTCCATATTATGGCAAGACCAGCTCAAATAAGCAAAGAGAAATGACAGTCCATGATTACTTTAAGACATGAAGGTCAGTCAATCTGGAAAATGTCAAGAACTTTGAAAGTTTCTTCAAGTGCAGTCGCAAAAACCATCAAGCGCTATGATGAAACTGGCTCTCATGAGGGCCTCCACAGGAAAGGACGACCCAGAGTTATCCTGCAGAGGATAAGTTCATTAGAGTTAACTGCACCTCAGATTTCAAGTAACAGACACATCTCAACATTTGCTGTTCAGAGGAGACTGCATGAATCAGGCCTTCATGGTCAAATTGCTGCAAAGAGACCATTACTAAAGGACACCAATAATAATAAGAGACTTGCTTAGGCCAAGAAACACGAGCAATGGACTTTAGACCATTGGAAATCTGTCCTTTGGTCTGATGAGTCCAACCGCTATGTCTTTGTGAGATGCAGAGTAGGTGAACGGATGATCTCTGCGTGTGTGGTTCCCACCATGAAGCATGGAGGAGGAGGTGTGATGGTGTGGTGATGCTTTGCTGGTGACACTGTCTGTGATTTATTTATAATTCAAGGCACACTTAACCAGCATGGCTATCGCAGCATTCTGCAGTGATACACCATCACATCTGGTTTGCGCTTAGTGGGACTGTCATTTGTTTTTCAACAGGATAATGACCCAACACACTTACAGGCTGTGTAAGGGCTATCTGACCAAGAAGGAGAGTGATGGAGCGCTGCATCAGATTACACTTTTTTGGTTACTACATTATTCCATTTGTGTTCTTTTGTAGTTTTGATGTGTTCACTGTTATTCTACAATGTAGAAAATAGTAAAAATAAAGAAAAATACTTTAAGTATGTGTGTCCAAACTTTTGACTGGTGCTGTACATCAGCTCTGTCATACTCCTGTGCTTGTCTATAGGTTACTCTGATGATCCATGAGGTATGGTGTTGTAGACCTGTTGTTCCAGGAGGTATGGTGTTGTAGACCTGGTGGTCCAGGAGGTATGGTGTTGTAGACCTGGTGGTCCATGAGGTATGGTGTTGTAGACCTGGTGGTCCAGGAGGTATGGTGTTGTAGACCTGGTGGTCCAGGGGGTATGGTGTTGTAGACCTGGTGGTCCAGGAAGTATGGTGCTGTAGACCTGGTGGTCCAGGGGGTATGGTGTTGTAGACCTGGTGGTCCAGGAGGTATGGTGTTGTAGACCTGGTGGTCCAGGGGGTATGGTGTTGTAGACCTGGTGGTCCAGGAGGTATGGTGTTGTAGACCTGGTGGTCCAGGAAGTATGGTGCTGTAGACCTGGTGGTCCAGGGGGTATGGTGTTGTAGACCTGGTGGTCCAGGAGGTATGGTGTTGTAGACCTGGTGGTCCAGGAGGTATGGTGTTGTAGACCTGGTGGTCCAGGAAGTATGGTGCTGTAGACCTGGTGGTCCAGGAAGTATGGTGCTGTAGACCTGGTGGTCCAGGGGGTATGGTGTTGTAGACCAGGGCTGTGGTGAGAATAGTCTCATGCAAAACAACAATAGAAGGCAGGCAGCCTGTAAGGGAATGCCAGGAGGATGAATTTATTAATGACACACAACCTTAGCAAGAACAAGGACAAGATAATTGGAAAGGTCCTAAGAAAGGAGACTAAGGACCAGGGAAAGGAAAAAAGGAGAGGAAACAAAGAGTGGATACAAGGAAAGGAGAGTTGAGAGCAGGGTGCTGTTGAGAAATATTTGGGATGTAGCCAGTAGCCAGCTAGACAGTAGTCCCTCTTTCTGTCTCCTAATGAGCCACTCTGCGATGGGTCTCCGTCTTTTCCTCCTCCCTCACATATCCCTCCATTCTGGAGGAAGAGAGATAGAGGGAGAGGGGTAGAGGGAGGCAGAGAGAGACAAAGAGAAAAACGGAGAGACCGTGATAGAGTTGATGCTTGAGAGAGAGAGGGAGACACAGAAAGGCAAAGTAAAATTGTGAGAGAATGAAAGAGAGAAAGGGGGAGAAATCACAACACGATGTACAGTGCTATATTTATCATCAATTATTCCAATGGTGTCTTTTTAACCAAATGAAAGGAGCATTAGCATACAAGCAAAAGCCCAGTGATAGTGATACGTCTGCGGTGCACCACATGCACACTGTTTGTGCCTTCCTGTCGCGCTCCCCGACGCAGCAAATTGGTAATTGGTTGGGCTAGCCAGGTCTCCCAAGGCTAATTGAGCATCAAAGTGAAGCCATGCCTGTTGCGCAACAATCATCATGATTTCCCCAGTCGTGAATAATCTATCCCAGAGTTATCCCTCACGTAGGGGTGAGGAGGTGGACGGGATGTGAGTTTGAGAGTGTGTGTATCAGAGTGTGTATGTGTGAGATTGTGTTTATGTGTGATAGTGTGAGTGTGTGTGTGAGAGTGCGAGGATGTGTATGTGTGTGATAGTCTGTGAGTGTGTGTATGAGGTGAGGGAGTAGGGAGTAGGGAGTAGGGAGTAGGGAGTAGGGAGTAGGGAGTAGGGACAATAGCTGTTATCTCATGTTGGACACACATTTCTAGCTTTGTCTGGTTCATTTTTCTGCCTGTGCACTAAATTATATGGTCTGCATTTTTCCCTCTCTAGCATCATATAAATCAATGGTTGTATAGAGTCTACACACATGACATTGATGTATTGTAAGTGTCCGGCCTCTAAACACAATATCATCTGTGTGTGCACCACAGCAGAAAAAATATACATATCCATACAGCTAGTCGACTGGCGCGTGGTTGGTTACAGTCGCCTGTTCTTTTATAAACTGACACAACATGTATAAACATGCCTGAGTGGATAGCAACACAATGACATGTTTTTAGCAGTGAAGAGATGTATTGACTGTGGCTGTGTGTGTGTTTATGTCTGAGAAGCAGCACCATGGTATTATCCCTTTGACTGGTCAAGTGGGAAATCATGTGTGAGAAAAGATATTGAATGCACCTGTTTTGATTGTCCTTGTATGCAGGTGTCAGTGTGTGGCATCTGTGATACACACCTGTTAGAATATGATTTTTTTCCCACTCTCGGGTTTATCAACCATTTTCTTTCTATTCAATCCTGGTGATGGGATTGTATTTGAGGGGTGACCAAAGGCCAGGACTGAGATCCATATCCACCTTTATCAGCCATGTGCATTAAGACCTCGAAATGAGATGGACACTGTTGCGTCCGCCGTTATATGAATGAGACCAAGGTGCAGCGTGGTAAGCGAATATCTTTCTTTATTTTGATGAACACCAAAAAAAAAAAAGATAAACGAACGTAAAGTTCTGCAGGCTAGACAGCAACTAACAAAATCAAGATCCCACAACTGACGGTGGGAAAAAGGGCTGCCTAAGTATGATCCCCAATCAGAGACAACGGTAAACAGCTGCCTCTGATTGGGAACCATACTAGGCCAACAAAGAAATCGAAACATAGATTTGCCCACCCAAGTCACACCCTGACCTAACCAAATAGAGAATAAAAAAGGCTCTCTAATGTCAGGGCGTGACAGACACAGCCATATTGAATAGCCAATGATTATTTCAGTTGCTTTACTGGACAGTATATGGCCTTTAGGCTGTGTTGTTGACCTCTGCATCGTGGTCCATCCTATTCCATTCTCACTGATGTTTGAGCCAATTAGGCCTAGTGTGTGCTGCCACTGTCTAACCTGTCAGTATAGTGGCTACAGCCCTGTATCTGTCATGTTTTGTCATTGATTATCATGTCTTGTCCCTGTGCTTCCCCTTCTATTCGTTTCCCTCTGCTGGTCTTATTAGGTTCTTTCCCTCTTTCTATCCCTCTCTCTCCCCCTCCCTCTCTCCCTCTCTCGCTCTCTCTCTCTATCGTTCCGTTCCTGCTCCCAGCTGTTCCTCATTCTCCTAACTACCTCATTTACTCTTTCACACCTGTCCCCTATTTTGCTTTCTGATTAGAGTCCCTATTTCTCCCTCTGTTTTCCGCTTCTGTCCTTGTCGGATCCTTGTTTGATATTTGCTGTTCTGTGTCCTTGTTCCGCCCTGTCGTGTTTTTGCCTTCTTCAGATGCTGCGTGTGAGCAGGTGTCTATGTCAGCTACGGCCTGTGCCTTCCCGAAGCGACCTGCAGTCTGTGGTCGCGTCTCCAGTCGTTCCTCTCTACTGACGAGAGGATTTCAGTTTTCCTGTTTTGTATTTACCTGAGATAATTTCCAGGATTATCGTTTTTGTTAAAGACTGGATTAAAGACTCTGTTTCTGTTAAGTCGCTTTTGGGTCCTCATTCACCTGCATAACAGTATCTCTGTCCAACCTGTCAGTATAGTGGCTATAGGCCTGTATCTCTGTCTAACCTGTCAGTATAGTGGCTAGAGCCCTGTATCTCTGTCCAACCTGTCAGTATAGTGGCTACAGCCCTGTATCTCTGTCCAACCTGTCAGTATAGTGGCTACAGCCCTGTATCTCTGTCCAACCTGTCAGTATAGTGGCTTTAGCCCTGTATCTCTGTCCAACCTGACAGTATAGTGGCTATAGCCCTGTATCTCTGTCTAACCTGTCAGTATAGTGGCTACAGCCCTGTATCTCTGTCCAACCTGTCAGTATAGTGGCTATAGCCCTGTATCTCTGTCCAACCTGTCAGTATAGTGGCTAGAGCCCTGTATCTCTGTCCAACCTGTCAGTATAGTGGCTAGAGCCCTGTATCTCTGTCTAACCTGTCAGTACAGTGGCTACAGCCCTGTATCTCTGTCCAACCTGTCAGTATAGTGGCTACAGCCCTGTATCTCTGTATAACCTGTCAGTATAGTGGCTACAGCCCTGTATCTCTGTCCAACCTGTCAGTATAGTGGCTAGAGCCCTGTATCTCTGTCTAACCTGTCAGTATAGTGGCTACAGCCCTGTATCTCTGTCCAACCTGTCAGTATAGTGGCTACAGCCCTGTATCTCTGTCCAACCTGTCAGTATAGTGGCTATAGCCCTGTATCTCTGTCCAACCTGTCAGTATAGTGGCTACAGCCCTGTATCCCTGTCCAACCTGTCAGTATTGTGGCTATAGCCCTGTATTTCTGTCCAACCTGTCAGTATAGTGGCTTTAGCCCTGTATCTCTGTCCAACCTGTCAGTATAGTGGCTTTAGCCCTGTATCTCTGTCTAACCTGTCAGTATAGTGGCTACAGCCCTGTATCTCTGTCCAACCTGTCAGTATAGTGGCTTTAGCCCTGTATCTCTGTCCAACCTGTCAGTATAGTGGCTACAGCCCTGTATCTCTGTCCAACCTGTCAGTATAGTGGCTACAGCCCTGTATCTCTGTCCAACCTGTCAGTATAGTGGCTTTAGCCCTGTATCTCTGTCTAACCTGTCAGTATAGTGGCTACAGCCCTGTATCTCTGTCCAACCTGTCAGTATAGTGGCTTTAGCCCTGTATCTCTGTCCAACCTGTCAGTATAGTGGCTATAGCCCTGTATCTCTGTCCAACCTGTCAGTATAGTGGCTACAGCCCTGTATCTCTGTCCAACCTGTCAGTATAGTGGCTATAGCCCTGTATCTCTGTCCAACCTGTCAGTATAGTGGCTACAGCCCTGTATCTCTGTCCAACATGTCAGTATAGTGGCTACAGCCCTGTATCTCTGTCCAACCTGTCAGTATAGTGGCTACAGCCCTGTATCTCTGTCCAACCTGTCAGTATAGTGGCTAGAGCCCTGTATCTCTGTCCAACCTGTCAGTATAGTGGCTTTAGCCCTGTATCTCTGTCCAACCTGTCAGTATAGTGGCTACAGCCCTGTATCTCTGTCCAACCTGTCAGTATCGTGGCTACAGCCCTGTATCTCTGTCCAACCTGTCAGTATAGTGGCTACAGCCCTGTATCTCTGTCCAACCTGTCAGTATAGTGTCTTTAGCCATGTATCTCTGTCTAACCTGTCAGTATAGTGGCTACAGCCCTGTATCTCTGTCCAACCTGTCAGTATAGTGGCTACAGCCCTGTATGTCTGTCCAACCTGTCAGAATAGTGGCTATAGCCCTGTATCTCTGTTTAGCCTGTCAGTATAGTGGCTACAGCCCTGTATCTCTGTCCAACCTGTCAGTATAGTGGCTACAGTCCTGTATCTCTGTCCAACCTGTCAGTATAGTGGCTACAGCCCTGTATCTCTGTCCAACCTGTCAGTATAGTGGCTAGAGCCCTGTATCTCTGTCCAACCTGTCAGTATAGTGGCTAGAGCCCTGTATCTCTGTCCAACCTGTCAGTATAGTGGCTAGAGCCCTGTATCTCTGTCCAACCTGTCAGTATAGTGGCTAGAGCCCTGTATCTCTGTCCAACCTGTCAGTATAGTGGCTAGAGCCCTGTATCTCTGTCCAACCTGTCAGTATAGTGGCTACAGCGCTGTATCTCTGTCCAACCTGTCAGTATAGTGTCAGTATAGTGGCTATCCAACCTGTCAGTATAGTGTCAGTATAGTGGCTAGAACCTGTCAGTATAGTGGCTAGAGCCCTGTATCTCTGTCCAACCTGTCAGTATAGTGGCTAGAGCCCTGTATCTCTGTCCAACCTGTCAGTATAGTGGCTACAGCCCTGTATCTCTGTCCAACCTGTCAGTATAGTGGCTACAGCCCTGTATCTCTGTCCAACCTGTCAGTATAGTGGCTATAGCCCTGTATCTCTGTCTAACCTGTCAGTATAGTGGCTACAGCCCTGTATGTCTGTCCAACCTGTCAGTATAGTGGCTACAGCCCTGTATCTCTGTCCAACCTGTCAGTATAGTGGCTAGAGCCCTGTATCTCTGTCCAACCTGTCAGTATAGTGGCTACAGCCCTGTATCTCTGTCCAACCTGTCAGTATAGTGTCTTTAGCCCTGTATCTCTGTCTAACCTGTCAGTATAGTGGCTACAGCCCTGTATCTCTGTCCAACCTGTCAGTATAGTGGCTACAGCCCTGTATCTCTGTCCAACCTGTCAGTATAGTGGCTACAGCCCTGTATCTCTGTCCAACCTGTCAGTATAGTGGCTACAGCCCTGTATCTCTGTCCAACCTGTCAGTATAGTGGCTATAGCCCTGTATCTCTGTCCAACCTGTCAGTATAGTGGCTACAGCCCTGTGTCTCTGTCCAACCTGTCAGTATAGTGGCTACAGCCCTGTATCTCTGTCCAACCTGTCAGTATAGTGGCTACAGCCCTGTATCTCTGTCCAACCTGTCAGTATAGTGGCTAGAGCCCTGTATCTCTGTCCAACCTGTCAGTATAGTGGCTAGAGCCCTGTATCTCTGTCCAACCTGTCAGTATAGTGGCTAGAGCCCTGTATCTCTGTCCAACCTGTCAGTATAGTGGCTTTAGCCCTGTATCTCTGTCTAACCTGTCAGTATAGTGGCTACAGCCCTGTATCTCTGTCCAACCTGTCAGTATAGTGGCTACAGCCCTGTATCTCTGTCCAACCTGTCAGTATAGTGGCTACAGCCCTGTATCTCTGTCCAACCTGTCAGTATAGTGGCTACAGCCCTGTATCTCTGTCCAACCTGTCAGTATAGTGGCTACAGCCCTGTATCTCTGTCCAACCTGTCAGTATAGTGGCTTTAGCCCTGTATCTCTGTCTAACCTGTCCGTATAGTGGCTTTAGCCCTGTATCTCTGTCTAACCTGTCAGTATAGTGGCTACAGCCCTGTATCTCTGTCCAACCTGTCAGTATAGTGGCTACCCTGTAGCCCCTGTCATCTCTGTCCAACCTGTCAGTATAGTGGCTTTAGCCCTGTATCTCTGTCTAACCTGTCGGTATAGTGGCTACAGCCCTGTATCTCTGTCCAACCTGTCAGTATAGTGGGTACAGCCCTGTATCTCTGTCCAACCTGTCAGTATAGTGGGTACAGCCCTGTATCTCTGTACAACCTGTCAGTATCGTGGCTACAGCCCTGTATCTCTGTCCAACCTGTCAGTATAGTTGCTACAGCCCTGTATCTATGTCTAACCTGTCAGTATAGTGGCTACAGCCCTGTATCTCTGTCCAACCTGTCAGTGTAGTGGCTACAGCCCTGTATCTCTGTCCAACCTGTCAGCGTAGTGGCTACAGCCCTGTATCTCTGTCCAACCTGTCAGTATAGTGGCTACAGCCCTGTATCTCTGTCCAACCTGTCAGTATAGTGGCTACAGCCCTGTATCTCTGTCCAACCTGTCAGTATAGTGGCTACAGCCCTGTATCTCTGTCCAACCTGTCAGTATAGTGGCTATAGCCCTGTATCTCTGTCTAACCTGTCAGTATAGTGGCTACAGCGCTGTATCTCTGTCCAACCTGTCAGTATAGTGTCAGTATAGTGGCTATCCAACCTGTCAGTATAGTGTCAGTATAGTGGCTAGAACCTGTCAGTATAGTGGCTAGAGCCCTGTATCTCTGTCCAACCTGTCAGTATAGTGGCTACAGCCCTGTATCTCTGTCCAACCTGTCAGTATAGTGGCTTTAGCCCTGTATCTCTGTCCAACCTATCAGTATAGTGGCTTTAGCCCTGTATCTCTGTCTAACCTGTCAGTATAGTGGCTACAGCCCTGTATCTCTGTCCAACCTGTCAGTATAGTGGCTATAGCCCTGTAGCTCTGTCCAACCTGTCAGTATAGTGGCTAGAGCCCTGTATCTCTGTCTAACCTGTCAGTGTAGTGGCTAGAGCCGTGTATCTCTGTCCAACCTGTCAGTATAGTGGCTATAGCCCTGTATCTCTGTCCAACCTGTCAGTATAGTGGCTATAGCCCTGTATCTCTGTCCAACCTGTCAGTATAGTGGCTATAGCCCTGTATCTCTGTCCAACCTGTCAGTATAGTGGCTACAGCCCTGTATCTCTGTCCAACCTGTCAGTATAGTGGCTACAGCCCTGTATCTCTGTCCAACCTGTCAGTATAGTGGCTATAGCCCTGTATCTCTGTCTAACCTGTCAGTATAGTGGCTACAGCCCTGTATCTCTGTCCAACCTGTCAGTATAGTGGCTACAGCGCTGTATCTCTGTCCAACCTGTCAGTATAGTGTCAGTATAGTGTCAGTATAGTGGCTATCCAACCTGTCAGTATAGTGTCAGTATAGTGGCTAGAACCTGTCAGTATAGTGGCTAGAGCCCTGTATCTCTGTCCAACCTGTCAGTATAGTGGCTTTAGCCCTGTATCTCTGTCCAACCTGTCAGTATAGTGGCTAGAGCCCTGTATCTCTGTCCAACCTGTCAGTATAGTGGCTAGAGCCCTGTATCTCTGTCCAACCTGTCAGTATAGTGGCTACAGCCCTGTATCTCTGTCCAACCTGTCAGTATAGTGGCTTTAGCCCTGTATCTC
The DNA here is from genome assembly GCF_021184085.1 of Oncorhynchus gorbuscha. Lineage (NCBI taxonomy): Eukaryota > Metazoa > Chordata > Actinopteri > Salmoniformes > Salmonidae > Oncorhynchus > Oncorhynchus gorbuscha. Next base: position 64,373,139 of record NC_060184.1, read on the forward strand.
TGTCCAACCTGTCAGTATAGTGGCTTTAGCCCTGTATCTCTGTCTAACCTGTCAGTATAGTGGCTACAGCCCTGTATCTCTGTCCAACCTGTCAGTATAGTGGCTATAGCCCTGTAGCTCTGTCCAACCTGTCAGTATAGTGGCTAGAGCCCTGTATCTCTGTCTAACCTGTCAGTGTAGTGGCTACAGCCCTGTATCTCTGTCCAACCTGTCAGTATAGTGGCTATAGCCCTGTATCTCTGTCCAACCTGTCAGTATAGTGGCTACAGCCCTGTATCTCTGTCCAACCTGTCAGTATAGTGGCTACAGCCCTGTATCTCTGTCCAACCTGTCAGTATAGTGGCTACAGCCCTGTATCTCTGTCCAACCTGTCAGTATAGTGGCTACAGCCCTGTATCTCTGTCCAACCTGTCAGTATAGTGGCTACAGCCCTGTATCTCTGTCCAACCTGTCAGTATAGTGGCTACAGCCCTGTATCTCTGTCCAACCTGTCAGTATAGTGGCTACAGCCCTGTATCTCTGTCCAACCTGTCAGTATAGTGGCTACAGCCCTGTATCTCTGTCCAACCTGTCCGTATAGTGGCTACAGCCCTGTATCTCTGTCCAACCTGTCAGTATAGTGGCTAGAGCCCTGTATCTCTGTCTAACCTGTCAGTATAGTGGCTATAGCCCTGTATCTCTGTCTAACCTGTCAGTATAGTGGCTACAGCCCTGTATCTCTGTCCAACCTGTCAGTATAGTGGCTACAGCCCTGTATCTCTGTCCAACCTGTCAGTATAGTGGCTACAGCCCTGTATCTCTGTCCAACCTGTCAGTATAGTGGCTACAGCCCTGTATCTCTGTCCAACCTGTCAGTATAGTGGCTACAGCCCTGTATCTCTGTCCAACCTGTCAGTATAGTGGCTACAGCCCTGTATCTCTGTCCAACCTGTCAGTATAGTGGCTACAGCCCTGTATCTCTGTCCAACCTGTCAGTATAGTGGCTACAGCCCTGTATCTCTGTCCAACCTGTCAGTATAGTGGCTACAGCCCTGTATCTCTGTCTAACCTGTCAGTATAGTGGCTATAGCCCTGTATCTCTGTCCAACCTGTCAGTATAGTGGCTATAGCTCTGTATCTCTGTCCAACCTGTCAGTATAGTGGCTATAGCCCTGTATCTCTGTCCAACCTGTCAGTAAAGTGGCTATAGCTCTGTATCTCTGTCCAACCTGTCAGTATAGTGGCTATAGCCCTGTATTTCTGACTCTATTTGATTCTGGAGCCAGAAGGGAGATGAAACGAGACACATTGTAATACTCCGAGCTGTAGCAGTAACGCAAGCACGCACACGCATGCACACGCACACACACACACACACACACACACACACACACACACACACACACACACACACACACACACACACACACACACACACACACACACACACACACACACACACACACACACACACACACACACACACACACACACACACACACACACACACACACACACACAGATAATCACACTCATGCACACACACTAAGTTCTGCTCATCCTAAACGCCCCTGGAGTGTAAAGCTATAAACTCCACAGCATAGTATTTACAGCTATATACATAAGTATATGGACAGCCCTTGAAATGAGTGGATTCGGCTATTTCAGCCACATCCGTTGCTGACAGGTGTATAAATTCGAGCACACATCCATTCAATCGCCATAGACAAACATAGGTAGAAAAATGGCCTTACTGAAGATCTCATTGACTTTCAATGTGGCACCGTCATAGAATGGCACCTTTCCAATAAGTCAGTTTGTCAAATTTCTGTCCTGCTAGAGCTGCCCCGGTCAACTGTAAGTGCTGTCATTGTGAAGGGGAAATGTCTAGTAGCAAAAACGTCTCAGCCGCGAAGTGGTAGGCCACACAAGCTCATAGAACGTGACCGCCAAGTGCTGAAACCTGTAGTGCGTAAAAATTCACTGCCAAGTTCCAAACTGCCTCTGGAAGCAGTGTCAGCAGAAGAACTGATCGTCGGGAGCTTCATGAATTGGGTTTCCATGGCCAAGCAGTGGAAACGCATTCTCTGTAGTGATGAATCACGCTTCACCATCTGGCAGGCCGACGGACGAATTTGTGTTTGGCCGATGCCAGGAGAAGGCTACCTGCCTCAATGCATAGTGCCAACTGTAAAGTTTGGTGGATGAGGAATAATGGTCTGGCGCTGTGTTTCATTGTTCGGGCTAGGCCCCTTAGTTCCATTGAAGGGAAATCTTAACGCTACAGCATACAATGACATTCTAGACGATTCTGTGCTTCCAACTTTGTG